>NC_079519.1:11630695-11802806 GCF_000801105.2 Raphanus sativus
CAGAGAGATTGTCCACACCACGGATTCAATGAAGTGCAGTTGCTTAGCACTTTCTTCAGAGGTTTAGATCTGACCTACCAGATAGCTCTAGACATGGCTAGTGAAAACTTTAACACCAGGAATCCAGAAGAGGTTGTGAGACTTAAAGAGGACTTGGCAACTAGTAACAACACCAAGAACACTGATTACGAGAGGAAGAAATCGGCCAATGCCCTTGGAAAGGAGCAGTTGGATGATGTGAGAGCCAAATTGGACAGTGTTAACAAGCTTCTTAGGAAGCAGGTTAGCTTTGCAGAAGATGTAGAAGCTATAGAGACTGATGAGGAGAAATATGAAGAAGAAGAAGAAGTTAATTAGATTGGAGGATTTTAGAGGTCTGGAAATCATAGTGGAAACATAAACTTCTATGGCAATAGTCAGAGAAGCAACTACAATCAGAATTCACAATATCAGAAACCCTTCAGCAACAACAACTACTGCAACAACAAGAATCTCAACAATTTTTTCTACCAGAATCCACCAACATCTACTCAGGAAAGCAAAATTGAAGCAATGCTTGATTCCATTCTAGAGGGTCAGCAGAAGCTTACTGTGGATTTCAATTGAAAGATAGATGCTGCATGCAATAGCCTGAATGCAAATTTTGACACCTTGAGCACTCATGTGAAGAAATTGGAGAAAGAGGTGATTCAAACAGGAGAGGCTATTAGGAGGCATGAAGCTTTAATCAAAGGGAGAGAGGAAGAGATCATAAGACACAACATTAATGCCATCACAATGGGTGATTTCTGGCAAGTGGCTAATGATATACCATGAATTTGACCCGATTTTAGTCATGGTATATTAGAGTTCTAGGATATATTTAATCCATTTTAGAGTCTAGATAGCATATTTACAGGTTCATGAGCAATTGGAGGAAAAATGGTAATTTTGGAGCATTTTAGAGCACTTTAGAGATTTCACCCGAGAAGACTATATCGACCACCCGAAGTCGACACAGAGAGACATGCGTCGATCGATACACCTTCAGTGGTAACGATATTAAGTCGCAGAAGCCCAGATTGGTCACAGCCGACTTGAAGCCCAAGATTCCATCTATTTACCAAGATGCCCCTGAGAAGTTTTAACCTCATTATTCTAGTATTTATGTCTTGCCTAAGTGTTTTGGCACATACACGGTTTTTTTAGAGTTTTTAGACATAGTTCCTACCTAAAGGTTTTCATTGTTTTGTGAGGAAGAGAGTTATCATTGAGAGCTTTCTTGAACACCTTTGTTTTCTATTCTATTTATTTTATGAAGCTTTTATTATGATGTTTTGTTTAGCTATGTCTGAGTAAACACCCTTATTAGATTTAGGATTCAAATAGGTTTTGAGGGATTAGCCCCAAATATGAATACTTGAGCATGTGATATTCATCTTAGAAGATTGTTCTTAATGCTTGTATAGGAGTAGCTAACCTATACATGATGACAATTGATATAATCCTTGAAACTATCTTCTTTGAACTGGGATTTTGCTAGAAACAATCGACAACTGTTTTAGAAGCTCATTAGTGAATTGTTATCAATCCGCGCTTAAAGCTTACTAGAGGCGCATCGATACGTGCGACAGCAGGTCGATCGATACGTGCGACAGCAGGTCGATCAACGCCTTCATATGGTTCACCAGTGGGAGATTCCTCGGTTCTAGTAATTGATAACCTAGAAAACGACAGTTACGGTTATTGCACCATTGGGTTCTGTAATATCATGCATGTTGGGCCCGAATATGGCCCGATAGCTGACTAGTGAATAACAAAGGAAGATAACAGGCCACGACAGGCCCATCACGAATTCGATATCTGAAAGGAGCTAAGCTGGAGCCGGAGGCTGAGAGCTAAGGACTTTTATCAAAGAGGTCACGATGAAGAGGAAGCTCACATTGTAACAGAAGGAGCGCAGGACCCGGTCAAAGGGAAGCTGTTGCGGATTCCTCAATAAACGGAGAAGATCTCGGGAATCAGTTGGTGACGATCAAGCGGGACCTGAGGCTATTTAAAGAGAAAGCAAGTCAAGAAAGAAGACCTATTCGATCCATATTTCACTCGATACTCTGAAAACATTCTCATTCACATCACATTCTTATTATTTTTGTAATCATAAAGGATCACTCTTTGTAATCACTCTTTATCAAAATCAAAAAGTTCATTCAACAAGTTATTACGGGATTCAGCCCGCGTTATCTTTTCCTAACATATCCTAAACCTTAAACCTGATCTAAAATCCAGGTGGTGAGTTTAATCCCTCACAATTGGCGCCGTCTGTGGGGAAGAAATTATCGAATCTCTTACCCTAACTTGAGGATGAATCCTACCGATCAGACAACAAATCTTTCTGACCTTAACCTCCCGATTCAGAGTGATGGCTCACCGAACGATGGAGGCTCTACCCTTGTAACCTCGGAGCCTCGACGTGGCGACCACCGATCCGGGCAACAGCTTCGATTAGCGCTCGAACGAGCCAGACTACAACCGGAGCTACTAACCCGAGATCGACAAGTGGAACCGCCCCCGGGCTTCCAATCACCGAGAATCCTCAGCAGCAAGCCGTTCCGAATCAAACGGAGGCTCAGCTTTCTGAGATTCGTCAGATGATGATGCAACTAGTAGATAATGCTCAGGAAAGTGAGCGTACGATGCATCAGCTAGCTGTTAGACAGCAACGATTCGAAGAGATAACAAGATCTCTAGACACAACAACCCAACCACCGCAACGTCAAGCTCCGGGGGTCACCTTCCGAGATCGATTGACCGATACCTCATTCCCCCGGGGACGTTTAGAATTTTCTCCTGATAGCACTGCTCCCGAGGACGGGGATCTGCTTTCCAGACACCTCACACTGGGACAGCTCCCGTGTTTAATCCGCCTATCACCAGTGCTATGGGAAGCAACGTAGCAACAACCAGTTCCACACCCAGTCAGGTCGCTAATCGGAGCACTCGCCTACCTCCTCTGCCGCCTGATTTTAGATCCGGAGCAGGAGTATCCTTTCCATTTGGAGGCAGAACATCAGCTCCGGTTTATCAAACCAGAGGCTCAACCCTGAATAGGGACGGGTATCAACGGATAGACTCCGATAACCCAAGAGCTGGTGAGCGACTTAGCCCACCAACTGTATGGGAGGATGAGCCCACACGATTCCGTCAGGAACCTGCCGGTCGGGTACCTAATAACGACCCAAATGTCCTTCCCATGGAAGGACCTGAAGCTATCCGTAGATATATGGAACGAACTCACGCAGCTCTCCAAAAATTGGGAGCTCAAGTCCATAAGGCTACGAGCACAGCTCCCGAAATCGACAGCTTGATCGAAGAAACCCGTGGAACTCCATTCACTGACAGAATTGCCAGCTCCTACATAAGAGATACCCAAAAAATCAGAATTCCCGAGTATGATGGGACCTCTGACCCAAAGGCCTATTTGAGAGCTTTCCGATTGGCAATCGTGAAAGCCCATTTTACACAGGAAGAATGTAAAGATGCAGGACATTCGCCGAAAACTTGGTCGGAACAGCCCTTGAGTGGTTCTCTGGTCTCGAACCAGCCTCGACAGATAGTTTCGATTAGTTAACTAACGCCTTCATGAAGCAGTACTCGACCCATATCCTGAAGCAAGCCTCTGAGGCCGACCTTTGGAAGGTCAGACAAGGAATGGGGGACTCACTACGAGTCTACATCGAGAAATTCAGGGCAATAATAACTAACACTACAAGAAAAATGGGTTTTAATAGCATACCAGAATAGCGTTTTTTCGATTATGCTATGTTTGTGATACCCGTGTTTTAAAGATAGCGTTTGCCTTTAATGAGACGCTATGTTAGAATGCTGATAAAAAAAATATAAAATAAGAGTACGGTTTTGAAGGAGGCGCTTATGTAATATAGCAATGAAACATTAATAGTGTTATGTTAAAGTTGCGCGGTAATGCCCGCGACACTTAGAATTATTTTGCCTCTTAAAATCAATTGTGCTGCCAAATAAAAAAATAGAAACTCCCAAAACATTAGGGTTCTTCCATCTCTCGTTTCTGTTTCCCCCATTTCCTCCGTTCGATTGATAGACTCAAACCAAAACCTCTCCTTTCTGATTCGCAATCTCATCAGTCTCCGTTCGATAGATATACTTATCTAATCCAGAATCGAGAAAAACAAGATTGAAATCCATTTCGAATCAGTCGAAGGTGAACTCGGGTTTTTTTCATTTTGTCTCCTCTTCCGATTGTAAACCGTTTATCTCTTGCCTATTACTTATTTAGGGTTATTGCATGTTTAGTTGAGTCCTTTCTGTGCTCAATGTTGCAGGGAGATTTCGTTCCAAATATTTCGATTAAGGTACTTCTAAATCTGATTCGTTTTTTGTGCTCTCTCGGTATCTCGTATGACTATTGTAATTTTCTGGGTTTATTAACATTGTTTTCTTCTTTTGTAGCTAAATCAAATTAAAGTTGAAGAGATCTATCAGGTAAAATAAGTTACACTCAATTAATTGGTTTACATATGTCGTACTGTTTTGTTCTTCTGGGTTGATAAACTGCGTCTCTTGTATGTGAAATTGGTTGAAGCTGAAAAATGGATAAATCTTGGGTATGGTTACCAAGGTATTAACTTCACTTCACAGTCATTTTAATTTTTCGTTTTGTATATGTCACACTGCTAATATGTTTATTTCTCACTTGTTCTAACTCTCCAGGAATAGCCTTGAGTATGAGAAAGGAGCAAGTGAGTTTGTGTCTTCTTCATCAACCCGTTTAGGTGTTCCAACAGAAATGTTCTGTCCGTGTGTTGATTGCCGCAATGTATGCCATCAGTCTACTGAGAAGGTTTTCGAGCATCTGGTGATTAGAGGGATGGATCCGAAGTACAAGAGTTGTAAATACTGGTCCAAATACGGAGATAGAAAGCCTGATAAGCCATCTGATATCAACTCCTCTGCAACTGAGCCGTACGAGTTGTTTAGAACAGCTTTCATGCCAACTGAAGACCATCACTCAGCTCAGGAGGAGAGTGCAGAAGCGTCTGCAGGTACTGACAGACCAGAGGAAGCTGAGTTCAGAAAAAAACTGGAGGATGCAGAAACCCTGTTGTACTCAGTGTTCAAAATACACGAAGGTTGCTGCGATCATGGTCTCTACAGGATAAAGGTCAAAAGTGGGATGTCTGAAAGCTATTTTGATCAGCTATTGGCGTTAATTCATGATATGCTTCCTGGAGACAATGTGCTACCTAAGTCTACAGATGAGATGAAGAAGTTTCTGAAACAGTTTGGGTTTGGTTATGATGTCATCCATGCCTGCAAGAACGACTGTATCTTGTTTAGGAACCAGTATGAGGATGCCGTCAGCTGTCCAAGATGCAGTGAATCAAGATGGGAGAAGGATAAGCATACTGGTGAAGAGAAGAAAGGGATTCCGGTTAAAGTGCTTAGGTATTTTCCGATAAAAGATAGGTTCAGAAGAATGTTTAGATCAAAGCGTTTGGCGGAGGAGTTGTGTTGGCATTCGACAAATGCATCTGACGATGGAACCATGCGACATCCAGTTGATTCAGTGACTTGGGGACATATAAACGACAAATGGCCAGAGTTTGCTGCTGAAGCAAGAAACCTAAGACTAGGTATTTCTACTGATGGCATGAATCCATTCTCCATGCAGAACACCAAGTATACCACATGGCATGTCCTCTTAGTCAACTACAACATGGCTCCAACGCAGTGCATGAAATCAGAGAACATCATGTTGACAATGTTGATACCTGGTCCAACCGCACCTAGCAACAACATAGACGTCTATCTACAACCACTGATAGAGGACTTGAAGAGTTTGTGGGCAGAAGGTATGGAAGTGTATGATTCGTTTAAGAAGGAGAGTTTCACACTTAGAGCTATGTTATTGTGGAGTATCACCGACTATCCTGGGTTAGGCACATTAGCTGGCTGCAAAGTTAAGGGGAAGCAAGCCTGTATTGTCTGTGGCAAGGATACACCGCATAGGTGGCTAAAGTTTAGTCGCAAACACGTTTACATGGGGAACAGGAAGCGGCTCATGCCTAATCATCCATATAGAAGACGGAAAGGATGGTTTGACAACACGGTGGAGCTTGGTACTGCAAATAGGATTCAGAGTGGTGCAGAAATCTCTGACATGCTGAGGGAGTTTAAAAACGACTTTGGGAAAAAGTTAAGTAAGAAGAGTAAGCGAAAAAGGACAACAGGAGATGAGGATGATGTTGCTTCAGTTGAGGAGTACGAAGAAGATGATGATCTGTGGCGGTGGAAGAAAAAGTCAATTTTCTTTGAGTTACCTTACTGGAAGGTATTTTTCCTTTTTCAGATATATAACTTAACTTATTGTCGATGTTTATATTTCTATACTGATTAAGACATGTATAAAATATATGGCAGGATATGCCAGTAAGGCATAACATAGATGTTATGCACGTGGAGAAGAATGTGTCTGATGCACTGCTGTCTATTCTGATGCATAGTGGAAAATCAAAGGATGGCCTGAAAGCAAGAAAAGATTTAGAAGACATGGGCATTAGAAGCAACTTGCATACAGAAGTGAGGGGGAAGAAAACTTACTTGCCTCCTGCTGCTTACTGGCTATCTAAGGAAGAAAAAAAGAAATTCTGCAGACGGTTATCAAACTTCAAAGGGCCTGATGGTTATAGTGCCAATATCTCCAACTGTGTCTCACTGGATCCTCTTGGTATTGGCGGCATGAAGTCACATGACCATCATGTACTAATGCAGAATATGTTACCCGTTGCATTGAGAGGTCTACTGCCAAGAGGACCACGGATTGCAGTGACTCGGATGCATTTAGAAGGGCCTGATGGTATTTCTCTCACACTAACTTAATGAAAATACAGGATGCATTTAGAAGAGCTACAAAGGACGGACGAAAGATGTGCAAAAAACGAAACCATCTTATGGAAGAACCATACTGAAAGGTTTGCACAGTGGATCAAAGAAAAGGTATGATTTACTTATTGTTTCTTTCAATACTTTCCTTCCTGATTACTTTGTATATATATGATCTGATTTTGTTTGTAATATTTTTTCCATTTTAGATAACAACTAACTCGAAGGAACATTCACATCAGCTGAGATGGCTTGCTTTTGGACCAAGGAATATTGCTCACACCTACAAGGGGTTTGTAGTTAATGGAAATCGATTCCATACAGACGATATGCAAAGGAAGACACAGAACAGTGGAGTAGCATATGATGCGTTTTCAATGTGTAGAGCTAATGCCAAAGATGCGAGGCAAATGGCTGATATAGTTACATACTATGAAGTGATTAAGGGGATCATATTGATCGACTACCACATGTTTGAGGTGGCTCTGTTTAAGTGCAGTTGGGCTCATAAAGGAAGAGGACTAAAAGAGGAAGACGGTTTCACACTTGTGAATCTCCACATGAGTCAGTCTACATTTGTTAATGATCCTTACATTATGCCATCGCAAGCTAAACAAGTGTTCTACTCTAGAGAGGAAGATAGATCCCCTTGGTATGTTGTGATGAGAGTACCACCGCGAGGGTATCATGAGTTAGAGACAGAAGAGGAGTTTTGTTCTGGTGCAGTAACAGTCCATACTGAAGAAGATATGGGAGATCAAGCATCTGATGACGAGAGTTTTTGTGTTAGGAATGATTGTGAGGGTGTTTTAATTCATGATTTATAATGAGTTTTTTTTTCAGGTTATCTATTGCCATGAATTCCAAAGCTGTTACAGATAAATGACGTCGCAGCAAACGCCAAGCAGGTCTTGATGTTAGTCCTGAAGTTTCCTTAGCTCAGAAAAAACCCAAGAAAAATGCTCCGATGATGACCACAGAGGAAGAGTATCATTCAGAAGAAGTCGAGAAAGCAACAGAGCATGCGGATTTGGAAGGAACAGAATCTGAAAAAGTCGACGAAACTGGTCCTGAAGATGTGGAACCTGAAGATAGTATCCCTGAAACAGAAGATGAAGGTGTGGAAGCTGAAGATGGAGATGGAGATGAAGAGGAAGATGATGACACCACACAACCACCATCTCAAGAAGAACAAGTCATTCCTCAGTCGGAGCCACAGACTCAGACACAAACAGAACAGTCGGATAACGTAGTCAAGAAGACTAGGGGGCCAACGAAAATGCGAAAAGTAGCAAAACATATAGAGGATAAGGTGGAGGTGGAGTTCAATGCTCTAGGTGAGCATGTCGGTCGTGGATCAGTTACACTCTCTTCTTTCCTAGGTCCTCTCGTGAGAGAGCATGTCCCAGTACTTCTAGATGACTGGAGACATCTCGATGAGAAAACAAAAGATGCTTTGTGGGAGGAAATTCAGGTTCGTATTAAAACTCTTTGATAATGTCTGAAAGTAGTAAGCTGATAACTTCAATATGTGTAACAGGGAAGATTCAACTTGACAGAAGAATGGCAAAAAGATGTTGTTTTTAAGCAGATGGGTTGTTTGTGGAGGGCCTCTAAATCCAGATTGTCTTCGCAAGTTAGAGCTACAAAAAACAACGCTCAACTTCAGAAAATTAAGCCTAGCAACATACAATCTGCAACTGCGTGGAACATTTGGGTTAAAGGAAGATGTACAATGGCTTTCAAGGTAATTTAAATTAAAGATTTATTAGTAACGAGTCTGCTTATATTCATGATAATTATCTTAACTCCTAATCTGAATGTGTAGGAACAAAGTGATAAGTACAGGGAACTTAGGAAGGGCCAAATTCCTCACACCACTAGCCGTAAAGGCATGATTCGACTTGCAGATGAGATGGTATGTTTGTAATTTAATAAGTTGCGATTACGAAGAACTTCTATGACAACATTTTCATTAAACTTGTAGAGGAAAAACAGTAGTGATCCTAGAAAGGTAACTAGAACAAAGGTTTGGATCGCTGGACATACGCATTCTGATGGAAGACCTGTGAGTCAAGAATTTGCAGAAACAATAGTAAGTTCATGTTAATTCATAGATTTCCATTAACTTCCAAGTTTGTTTGTATAAAACACTTGACAATTTTCTGATATTTTTTTAATGCAGGAGAAGATTAAGAGAATTGACAGTGAAATGGGTTCAAGTTCCACATATAATATCGGTGAAGATGCTGTGACTCAGGTTCTAGGAAAGGATAAACCAGGAAGAATTAGGGGGATGGGGCGAGGGATCACTGCAACCAAATTGGCATTCTTACATGCTAGAGACTCCCATGTCCAGAAGCTTCAAGATACTCAAGTAGAACTTATCAACAAGATTGAAGATTTGAGAAATGTGGTAAAAGACTTAGCCGGCCAAAAGGTAAGTCCTTAAACTATAGTTGTAATTATTAGAGTTTTAAGTGATCTATAAGGTTTTAAAAATCTTGTTTATTTCTGTTTCTGTGTTAGAATAAAACCGATTATCGTTCTACTTCTGAGGTTAGCGATATTAGCAAGGGAGGAATAAGGTGCCAGCTACTTGATTGGGTTTCCAATGATGATGTGGTTGTTGCTGAAGGAGAATATCACTCTAGTGAACCCTACTATAAGATTGGTCGAATTCCATTGGGTCCAAACGTAGCTGCTGTAGTAGTAAAGTATGTATCAGTAGAAACTGCATCTATATGGAGACCTACGGCAACTTGTTCTAGGCTTGCTCAGGCGGTTGGAGTGAAAATTGCATGGCCAGCTGATAAGCTAATACTGGACGATGATATTGACTTATCAAACAATGGTAACATCATCGGATCAGAGGTAATTATATGTTGTCAGTTTTCTTCCCTAATACGTACTCATCGAATACATATCTAATGAAAATTCTGTGTTTTTTTTTGCTTCAGCCTACTGATGCTTCTTTAGGAAAAGTTCAAATCTTTGATTACTGGAAATCAGAAGATGAATTGATTGCTAAGGGTGTATTGTTGTCGACTGATCCTGGGGAACTAGTCAACCAAGTACCGCTAGGACCGAATGCTGCAATTCTTAGAGTGGAAGTGGTTGTAAAATCTGATGCTTTTATTTGGAGACCAAGTCCTGAAATGACGAAAATGGGTGATGCGCTACATGGGACTATTGCCTGGCCTATCGATAAGATAGTACTACCTGAACAAGATTCACCAAAAGAATCAAACAAGAATTCGAATCAGGTATGTTTATGATACATCTTATTTATTGCTTAAGTAAGTATTGTGATAGTTCTTGGATTCAATGATGATATTGTCTTGATTCTGGTTGTTACTTTATTTCTTTTAGAGTGGTAGTAACGGCAGTGGTTGTAGCAGCAAAGGTGGTAAACAGAAGTGCGCCCTCTTGGACTGTAATAACTCTGGACAGAGAGTTGCTTTGGATCGTGTGTTCTCAACTGATCCAACAGAGAAGGTGCATTTCGTCCCTTTAGGTCCCAATGCTACTAAGGTCTGGATAGAGGTTTCCGAGTTCGATGGGGCACGAGTGTGGAGGCCAAACAGTGAAATTGAATTCATTGGTGATGCAGTTGGAAGCATTGTGGCTTGGCCAAATGATAAGGTTGTTTTAATGTAACGCAGGTCTGTTGCTAGGTCTGTTGCTTTTGAACTTGTTATGCTACTACCTTGAACTATCTTTGTTATTTGCTCTACTTATGTAATATATGACAAGAATGGTTTTTATGTTCAATATTAGCAGTTTATGTTTTATAATATAATGTCTCAAAACTAAATAATCGATTGTATATAAAAAAAATAAAAATATAGAAAATATTAAAATTATATATATATATATATATATTTATTTTATTATTATTTTAAATATACTATATAATAGCAGCAAGAATTAGCTGCTATAATTTCAATATAATATATATAACAGAATTATTAATTGCTATAGTTGTCTTAACAATAACTGCTCAAAAACGCTGTTACTAATAACAATAATAACATTAATTAAGCGCTATTAAATATTAATCTATTGCAAAAGACAAAGCGCTATCGATTCCAAGGAAACGATAGCACCTCGAAAAAGTGTTATCTAATGTGCCTGACCTACTATGACGGGCGATGATATAGCGTTCCTAAATCCGCTGTCGTATCGTTAAATAGCGTTTTTCGTCCGCTAGTAAAACCTTTTTTTCTTGTAGTGTAAGCTCTCAAATTCGAACGACCTAGTCGCCATCGAGGCTCTTAGGAGAGGTCTGTTCTATAAATCGAAGTTCTGGTCCGAGCTAACACTCAATACTCCTCCAACTATCGATGATGCTCTTCATAAAGCCACCAGATACATTACTTTGGAGGAGGAGACAGCTGCACTGGATAAACTCCACAAGAAGCCTCAGAATCACTCGAAAGGTGAATCCTCTGAGGCAAAGGGACCTCATAAAAGGAGGAACCCCCGAAACAACCAAACTCAGGGAGAACATTCCTATGCAATCGAGGAAGACAAGGAAGAGAAACATGTCGCCGCAGCAAACAAAACTCCCTGGTCAAAAGGCTTTGATAAAAACAAACATTGTTCTTATCATGATCGAGAAGGGCACTCAACTGAGGAATGTTGGGACCTCCAACGACAACTGACAGCTAAATTCGCAGCCGGAGAAATAAAGGGAGTGGACCTTAAAAAACCACCACCTTATCAGAAAAGAAGTCCCAGAGACACCTCTCCAAAGCGCGAGAGGTCACCTGAGAAGGAGACCGATTCGCCACCTCCAACTCCCAAGAAAAGAGTCGAGTTGATTCTTGGAAAATTCCCCCAAGGAAAAAGTTTACAAGTCGAAGCTCTCTTGAGCAAACCGTCCCCTCAATCGAGCCCCGACTCGAGGGTAGACTGTATCCTTGGAGGATCAGATATGTGTCAAGACTCCGTCAAATCCATTAAGAATCACGTACGGAAGGCTGTGTCTAACACTGGACCTAGGCCTCCCAACCCCGAGTCCAATACTAAGATTTCTTTCTGGGAAAGCGAGACCTCAAACCTTGACAGACTTCACGATGATGCGTTGATTGTCACCCTGAACATCGCAGGATACGAGGTCCCTAAACTCATGATAGACACAGGAAGCTCTGTCGACCTTATTTTCTACAATACCCTAAAAGGGATGGAAATAGACGACTACGAAATTATTGGCCAAAAAGCGAATCTCGTAGGCTTCTCCGGAGAAACAGCTACCTCTTTGGGGACTATCAAGCTCCCAATCATAGCTGGCGGAATAATGAAAATGATCAACTTGGTAGTCATCGACAGACCTTCCCTGTTCCATGCGATCCTGGGAAGACCTTGGATTCACAAAATGAAGGCAGTAGCCTCGACTTATCATCAATGTGTGAAATTCCCAACACCTGAAGGAATAATTACCGTACATGGTAGTCAGAAGATATCCAGGATCTGCTATCTGGGAGGATTCGAAATCCTCAAAAAATCCCCCCAATAGCAATTACAGATCCGGGAGGGTCGCGAAATGCAACAAAATATTCGAGGTCCTCCCAAGAACCTCACCGAGAAAGTTTGCATTGACGACTCAAATCCTGAAATACAGGTGAGCATCGGATCCGAGCTACCTCCTGAGACAAAAAAGGAGCTCATTGACTTCCTGAAAAGCAATGTCAAAACCTTTGCATGGTCTACCAATGACATGAAAGGCATAGATCCGAACGTCACCACCCATAAACTAAAAGTAGACCCTACTTTCAAACCGATCAAACAAAAATGTCGCAAGCTAGGCCTCGAAAAGGCTCAAGCTGTTAACGACAAAGTTGACCGACTTACGAAAGCTGGGTCCATTCGAGAGGTACACTACCCTGACTGGCTAGCTAACCCGGTAGTTGTAAAGAAGAAAAACGGGAAATGGAGAATCTGTGTAGACTTCACAGACCTAAACAAGGCTTGTCCTAAAGACAGCTTCCCGTTACCTCACATCGACCGCCTGGTTGAAGCAACAGCCGGCCATCGACTCCTATCCTTCATGGATGCCTTCTCAGGATACAACCAAATCATGATGGATCCTGAGGATCAGGAGAAAACTGCATTCATAACCGAACGAGGAACCTATTGTTACAAGATTATGCCATTCGGATTAAAGAACGCAGGAGCTACCTATCAGAGACTAGTAAATAAGATGTTTGCTGGGCAACTTGGAAAAACCATGGAGGTCTATATTGACGATATGCTAGTCAAATCCTCAGCTGGAGAAGACCATATCTCCCACTTAAGAGAATGCTTCGATACCCTCAATAAGTACGATATGAAGCTCAATCCCACTAAATGCACCTTCGGGGTACCCTCGGGCGAGTTCCTAGGCTATCTCGTAACCGAAAGAGGTATTGAAGCCACCCTCTTCCGTTTGGGGTGCCTCGAGACTACGTCGATTGACCGAGCAGATAGCAACCTTCCTATAAATGCCGTCACCTAAGACAACCAGAGAGGTACAGAGATTGACTGGACGAATCGCAGCATTAAATCGATTCATATCCAAGTCCACCGATAAATTCCTCCCATTCTACAAGCTTCTAAGAAATAATAAGAAGTTCTTATGGGATGAGAAATGTGAGGAAGCCTTCAAACAATTGAAAGCTTACCTCTCCGAACCTCCGATCCTATCCAAACCTTAGTAGGAGAGCCATTGTACCTGTACCTCGCTGTATCGACTGCTGCAGTTAGCGGCGTGCTGGTACGGGAGGAACAAAACGAACAAAGACCTGTCTATTACACCAGCAAGAGTTTGATAGACGCCGAAACAAGGTACCTGCAATGGAAAAATTAGCTCTAGCAGTCGTAACAGCTGCCAGAGAATTGCGACCTTACTTCCAATCGCACTCGATCGTTGTAATGACCTCACAACCATTACGAATGATATTGCACAGCCCTAGCCAGTCAGGGCGATTGGCCAAATGGGCCATAGAGCTCAGCGAATATGATATTGAGTATAGACCTCGAGCAGCAGCGAAAGCTCAGGTCCTTGCCGACTTTATCATTGAGCTAGCATCCGAGCAATTAGACTCCGAAATGGAATCTCCGAAGTGGAGCCTGTATGTCGACGGAGCCTCATCAAAACAGGGCTCCGGTGTCGGTCTAAGGCTAACTTCTTCAGCAGGAGAAACCATCGAGCAGTCATATAGGCTCGGATTCAGTGCCTCAAACAACGAAGCTGAATATGAAGCACTAATCGCAGGGTTGAAACTCGCCCTAAGCCTCGGATTCGGGAGCTAAACGCTTATAGTGATTCACAGCTAGTAGCTAGCCAGTTTCACGGAGAATACGAAACGAGGGACGAAAGAATGGGGGCATATCTCGAAGTCGTCCAGAACCTCACTAGGCAGTTCGACAAATTCGAGCTAACAAGGATCCCACGAGGAGAGAACTCCTCAGCAGATGCGTTGGCTGCTTTAGCCTCCACATCAGACCCCCTCGTAAAACGGATCATACCCGTAGAAGGAATCGAAAAACCAAGCATCGACATAGCTACTAAAGCTGAGATAGACAGCAAGCTAAAAGAGCAACCCGAAGGTACCTGCCCTGAAACGGTAGCTACCCAAGTTATCACAACATTTTGGTTCCCAAAAGCCAGAGTACGTAACTCTAAAAAGCATACCTCCGGGAACACAATCCAAAACACGGAAGGTATTCCTCGAAATTCAGACTCCTTGGAGCCTAATCTCACGAATACCTCCGGGGGCACCAACTCAGACCCACTCGTCTGCAGAGTTAAAACCAGAAGCCGTTCAGCCCTCAAAAATTCATCTGGGGGCACCATCCAGACCCCGGAAAATAATGAAGAAATTGGAGGTACTCCTCGGAATTTAGACTCCCTGGAGCCTAATCCTACGAATACCTCCGGGGGCACCACGACACCAGGTCCCGAACAGGAACCTCCCTCGTCTCTTCATAACAAAGTTGTAGGGAGAGAGGATTGGAGAATTCCAATCACGCAATACATCCTGGAAGGAAAGACTCCACCCAATAAATGGGAGGCTCGGAAGCTCAAAGCATTAAGCGCGAGATACTGCATAATCGAGTCTATCCTCCACAAACGAAGCGTTTCCGGACCTTACCTAAAATGCGTCCATGGCCTCGTTGCTATGAGACTCATGAAGGAAATGCACGACGGCTCCTGCGAGAACCACTCTGGAGGAAGAGCTCTAGCCATCAGAATCAAAAGACAGGGCTATTTCTGGCCTACCATTATTGCAGACTGTGAGGCCTACTCCTCTTCATGCGACAAGTGCCAGAGGCACACACCAATTATACACCAACCTGCGGAAAAGCTGTCCAACATATCCGCCCCTTATCCATTTATGAGATGGTCCATGGACATCGTAGGACCACTAGTAGCGTCAGGAAGTGGAAAGAAGAAGCTACGCTTCCTCTTAGTCCTAACAGACTACTTCACGAAATGGATAGAGGCTGAAGCTTTCCAACAGGTAACCAGAGTCGAGGTCGAATGATTTGTGTGGAAATAAATCGTGTGTAGACACGGCGTCCCATATGAAATCGTAACTGACAATGGAGGACAGTTCATATCCCACGACTTCAAAATATTTTGTGACAAGTGGAATATTCGCCTGACCTTCTCAACACCTCGACGACCTCAAGGAAACGGCCAGGCGGAGGCTGCTAATAAATCAGTATTAGCAAACCTCAAGAAACGCCTCGGAACCCAGAAGGAACTCTGGTCAGAAAAATTACTTGAAGTACTTTGGGCATGTCGAACCACCCCACGAAAGGCTACAGAAGAAACCCCTTTCTCCTTAGCCTACGGGATGGAAGCTGTCGTCCCAGCCGAAACCATTGCTGGTAGCCTCCGCCGGGAACTCTGTACATCCGATCCTGCAGCTAATGATCAGCTCCTAACAGACAGCCTCGATCTAGTCGAGGAAAGACGGGACCGAGCTCTGATTCACATTCAGAACTATCAGCAAGCAATGGCACGACAGTACAATTCCAAAGTCAGGCCCCGACAGTTCGCTGTAGGTGACCTAGTACTTAGGAAAGTTTTCGAAGGAACCAAGGAACCAGATGCTGGAAAGTTAGGAACCAACTGGGAAGGTCCTTATCAGATCATCCATGTGGTACGACCTGGCGTTTACAAGCTCCGAAAGGTGCGAACCGGGGTACCTGAAATCAGATCGTGGAACGCCACGAATCTTAAGAGATATTATCATTAGGTACCTAAAACTCCTGAACTACGTTAGGCTTGATCCCTTGACTGGGTACGTAGGCAACTCCGTCATGAGTGCAGCCCCAACCTCATTTCAACACTTTGTTCACCACAACCAAAAGGGACATATGTCTGATTAAAATCACATAGCTCAAGCAGCAAGTGTATGATCACTAAAATACAGCAATTGTATGACTACTATGATACCATGTATCCAATTATCAATAAAGCAATTATTCTCGATGTCTCAATTCTTTAACAACACAGGTCCCTACAAACGCGGATCTAGGGTCCGCGTAACCCTTCTGATCAGCTCAGGTCCCCATGAACCTGAATCTAAGGTCTTAAAATCCTTAATAATCTTGAAGGTCTTGAAATCCTTCAAACAAAGTCAAAATTTGATAAACCAACCTAAGGTCTTAAAAATCCTTAGAAACCACAAAAGGTCTTAAAATCCTTCAAGCAACGTCAGGTCGCGACGAACCTGGACCTAAGGTCGTGAAACCCTTATCAAATCCAAAAGGTCTTAAAATCCTTATCAAACCTCGAAAGGTCTTAAAATCCTAAGCAAGTCTCAATGGGTCTTAAAATCCCACAAAAGAATTCAGGTTCCCAAGAACCCCCACCTAAGGTGTCCGAGTTGAACTCAGGTTCCTAAAAACCTTAAGCTAACCTCAATACTTCAGGAACCCCTCTTAAGGGGCCAAAAACGACCAAAATCTTCCAGACTAATCACAAAACCCGATCATGATCAAATGTCATATTTTATGACTAAGTCAAATCGAAAAACTTAAAATGAAACTGAGAACCAAGTCTTGATAGATAAAGGTTTAAAGGCCTCCTCAGGCCGACGAAGGTTCAAAAAGACCTTAACAGAAACAAAGGTTTAAAAGCCTCCTGAGGCTATAAGTCTTAGAAATAAAAGAAACGAAAGCCCATTGGGCGGAAATTCTAGAAACACATGAAAGAGCCTCAGCTCTTAAACTTCCTTGTCATCCGAGCCCTTCTCAGCTCCCTTGCCAACCGGATCATCCTTCTCTTCAGGAACCTCTTCCTCCATCTCCTTGTCGCCATCTCCCGGGGCGGCTTCGACTGGGGCTGAGTAAGAACCCACCAATCCCAAATTAGAACCGAACTCTCCAGAAAAGGAGAGATTAAACGTATTAACCTCAAAAGTACCTGAGCTCTCAGAGAGTTGAGGAAGAGGGAGCTTGCTGATCGAAAAGTCCGAGACCTGAGCCTTCTCGTACGCAGCAACAGCTTCCGGCATCATAGCCACCAAACGAGTGTACTCATCCTCAACACTTTTAATCTCGCCATCCAGCATGTCTTTCAAGAGCTCAGTGTTGGCTTGAATCTCTTGAGCATGAACCAGAAGATCAACTTCATCCTTCTTCTTAGAGAACTTCTCCCTGACAGCAACCAGAACTTTGTTGTAAGCATCAGCTACCTCCCTCTTTCCTCTCCGGATGGCTAGCCTGACCTCAGCTTCTTTATTCTTCTGGCTGCTCTGGAACGAAGCGATCAGCTCCTTGACTTGATACTCAGCAATCTTCCGAGCAGCATCCAAATCCCCAATCTTCCTATTCTTCACCTGGAGGTCAATCAACTGGCTCTCGATTGTCCCTTGCTGAGCATCACATTTGGAGCTAAGTCTCTTAACCTCAGCTTGGAGTTCCGAGATCAGAGCCCGAGTCTGATTGAGCTCAGCCTTGTTAGCCTTGACTAGATCGGTGACCTGAGCTAACTCCTCAGCGCTGGGGGCATTGTGCACAGCGTCCTCAAACTTGAATTGAGCCCTGTTGATAGCCCCAGCCAGCTACAAAAACAACGATTTAGTGAGTATCATCCAAAAAGAACTAAGCTAAAAGGATGAGATAAAATTCATACCTGACCCATGTGATGGGCAATGTCAACGTACTCCTCTTTATTGGAGAGGTTAGCAATCGAGGGGAGAGCACATCCAGTTCCCTTCATATGCCTCATTAACGTAGCCAAACCCCATGAGTCGTCTAAGACCTCGAGGGTCTGTCAACTTGCTCTGTCCGGGACCTCTTGCTCCTCGGAGGCTCAATTTCTGAGGGATCCCTCGGAATCTGAGGATCAGCTTCCGTCATTGGGACCTCGGAGGGAAGACCAACTTCCTGAACTTTGGGCTCCGAAGAACCAACACCTTTAGTAGGAGCAGAGCCTCCCTCGTCAAGAGCTTCCTTCACAGAGTCAAGGAAGGATCCTCCTTGGTTCTTGTCGCTTCCTCTAGAGGAGCTGGCAGCCTTGGTCGACCTACCCCTGGAACGAAAGGAGGGCTGATTAGGCATCTTCTAGGACTGAGTCTTCTCAGAAGTACTTGCTCCGGACGAAACTTCGAATACTGAATCACCTTCAGAGACTAAATCATGAAAAAGATTCATTAATCTCACAAAAACAGATTCGGATAATGAAAATTAGAAATTATCGAGGGAAGGTTACCTTCTAAACCAGCGACCGTCACTGAATCAGGGAAGGACGCCTTGTATCGTTCAGGAAACCTAGCTGACCCAACTCTCGAAGTGGTATAAGCTCCCCAAGTGTTAGGGCTATGCTGCAGCTTCCTGTAAAGCGCTCTGGTGAGTTTACTAGACAACTTAATAGGGTCCTCAACTTCTGCAAAAAGAATCAAGAGACAATTAGCACATCACAATAAGCAAAAATAAACATGCAAGCATATCCCTAAAATCCTAACCAGAAATGTCAGACCAAGAGGTCCTGAGGTCTCGGCCTACAGGAACCGTCAAGGGGTCAATCTTGACATAAAAGTACTTCTTCCGCCAGTCATCATCACTGGCCGTGAACTTGAAGATTCCTAGCCCTGGACGACAGGGGAGGTAGTAGGTACCGCTTCCGCCATCCTTGAAAGTGCTCTCCTTTATAGAGAAGAGACTCATTAGCTCAGTCAACCCCACGATAACTCCTTCCTCCTTGGCCCTAGTGATGAACCCGTTTATCACTCGGATAACCGATGGACAGAGTTGAGAAAGGGCCAGCTGGTAATGGTCTAGGAGATCTAGCAAGAGGGTGGGGAGAGGGAATCTAAGATGACACTTAGAAATATATTTCTCATGAATAGAAAACCAACCCTCCGGAACGGTTTCGGGGGTTTCATCTTCGGTACAAGCTCTAGCTAGGTCACTCTTGTCGTGGGCTTGAACAACAAGATTGGTGACGTCTTGACTCTTCAAGAGCGAAGGGAAGTGAGGTCCGGAGGAGGCGCTCTTGCCCCCTTTCTTCTTCATCCTCTTGACTCTTGCTCCGATCGAGTCTTTAACCTTTTTCTTCTTGGCTTCCGTCATCTTTTCACCGGCTTCCCGCTTGACCTTCATAATGTGGGCACCGGAGGCTGAGATTTGAACCTCGCCGGAACCTTCTTTTTGACTCATGGTAGTAAAAGGAAAGGGAAATAGGGAGCAAAAGAAAGGAATTGGACTAAGGCGAAATCTCAGAGAGAGTTAGGAATGAAGAACTTGTTCGATCAAGAAACGGATAAAAAAAAATATAACAAAACGCAGTAAAATAAAGGAAAGAGGTGAATTACCTTGGAAACCATCGAGAGGCGTGGAGGAAGTGGAGAGACAAGCAGTTAATTCTCTCAGCTTTATATCCCATCACGTCTCAAAAATCGGAAATCAAATTTCAAACTCGCTTTAATCTGAGTCGTCGATTTAATTAGAGAGAGATTACAGCCGTCCGATCAAGCGAGAATATATATGGTTGAGATAGCCAGTAATCATTATCTCAACCATAAGATCTAGGTTGGGCGGCTAGGTCTAGCTCCCGAGAATAACGAAGTCTAATCTCGAAAGCTGGGGGCAACTGTTGGGCCCGAATATGGCCCGATAGCTGACTAGTGAATAATAAAGGATGATAACAGGCCACGACAGGCCCATCACGAATTCGATATCTGAAAGGAGCTAAGCTGGAGCCGGAGGCTGAGAGCTAAGGACTTTTATCAAGAGGTCACGATGAAGAGGAAGCTCACATCGTAACAGAAGGAGCGCAGGACCCGGTCAAAGGGAAGCTGTTGCGGATTCCTCAATAAACAGAGAAGATCTCGGGAATCAGTTGGTGACGATCAAGCGGGACCTGAAGCTATTTAAAGAGAAAGCAAGTCAAGAAAGAAGACCTATTCGATCCATATTTCACTCGATACTCTGAAAACATTCTCATTCACATCACATTCTTATTATCTTTGTAATCAAGGATCACTCTTTGTAATCACTCTTTATCAAAATCATCAATACAAATCAAAGTTCATTCAACAAGTTATTACGGGATTCAGCCCGCGTTATCTTTCCCTAACCTATCCTAAACCTTAAACCTGATCTAAAATCCAGGTGGTGAGTTTAATCCCTCACAATGCCAGCATCTCACATAGGCATTCATACTACTATAATCCTCATAACCTGAATAGTAATCCTAAGTCTAGCTCTTTAATCATACATTTTAAACTCCCAAATCAATCACTTGAGTAATTGTCCTGTTCAAACCAGTTTTAAGTTTACTTGCAATTTACTGCTTTGAAATCTCCAACCTAGTTTAGTTACAATAAGATCTAGTGTGTTCCCTAACTCCTTGTGGATTTTTGAACAATTTATTTGATATGTGAAGTTTGAATAGCTGAGAAACAAGATCTCCATGTTTTCTAGGACCTATTGAGGCATTTTAGAATTATTGGGTCAGCTTTAAAGCGTACCGGATATGTTTCAATGAGGTTCAGATGATGGGTGTTTTCTTCAGGGGCATTAAGTGGAGGTATCAGATGGCTCAAACCGGCAGCGTTAGAAAGATAACTCAATTTTCTATATTCTGTATAAATTGGAGCTCAATAGCATCGTGAGAATTTTTCCATATATTGCTCGATATCTAACATCATTGCACAGTTATGCATCTTTATTTCCTAATTTACACCCAGACCGATACCGTCGGCTCAAAATCAACCTAATACCTGAAAAATCGATAAAGTAGTAAATGACTCAAAACACACATAATATGAATCAATAAGCAACTCAAAAAGGTTAGAAAGTGATAAAACGCCGTTTATCACACAATAAAATAAGAAACAAGAATTACAAGACTCTAATGTTGAGAAGCGATCAGAAGATTCAAAATAAGTTAAACATTGGATGATAATTTATGCCGAAAAGTAGCCTTAGTCAGTTTGAAGGATCATGTTACTTCTTCTGATAACTATGTCGATAATACTTCAGAAGATGGTCCATAATTGGTTACTACATTGCATTTGTTCACTTAGAACCATTTTTCTTCTTTTCTTAGCTTTCTTGTTGTCTCCCATCTAATAATGCAATCTTTATCGGGACTATTTTAAATATGAACCAAAATTTGTGGTTAAACACAAAACTAATTTTTTTTGCTTGCCATTGACACCTTAAATTTCAAATAATTCACAAAAATCATTATTTTCCCAAATATATGTGGTTTTTATTCAATTATCATCATCTTCATCACTTATTTACGAACCTTTGTTCGACATCAATATTACCAATCACCATTAAGAACCAAAACCAAGCTCAAAATGCACTTGAAAATGTTTTTACATCTTTTTATCATTTATTAAACACATAAATCATTGATCTTGCATATCCACTCTCGTTTCATCATAAAAACTCAAAATTTGGATTTCAATATTACATTTTCATTAAAGTTTCTCAATTTTGATTCTTTGTCAATAACGAGTGGGTATCTTTCATTAGGAAGTTTTGGTTGCTTAGAGAAGTTAGCATGAACTCACCAGATCTAAGTGTGGTAATCAAATTTTTAGATTTTTTTCTTGTAGAAGTCTATTTGATTGCAGGTAAGAACGGCGACAGTTAGATCTAGGCATTGTTGATCACTCTAGATACCTACATCTTACGTCGATGAATTTAATCAAATCTAAAATCAAGAAAAAGAGAAAGCTCTCTAGTTTTTACTAATCAATATTTGTAAGTTTTAAACCCAAAGCCCTATATATAGTGATATATTCTCAAAGTCAGAAACGACTTGGGATGATCATTCATAATCTAAAAAAGAAAAAGAAAATATTAATAATTATCTAATAAGGAAATAATGAAAAACACTAAGAAAAACAATATTGGAAAGATGTCATGGTTGTGGCGGTGTAGATGATGTTGCATCAGGTTCCCAAGGTGAGAAGGATTCAACCACGAATCTGGAACTTGATCAGGTGGGAAGTAGCGTGAAAGGTACTTCACATTAAACATATCAGAACTATTATATCTACAGGAAGTTCAATACGCGTTGTCGTTAATACATTCAAGAACCTCGACAAGACCGATCTTCCTAGCTTTGAGTTCATTATCAGCATGTGATGACATACAATCATTTTTAAGGATGACACACACAAGATCTCCCACCTTGATGACAAGACGATGTCAATGCGAAATCTGCTGCATTTTGTATTTTGCGACAGCGACATCTGAGTTTGCCTTTGATTGAGTGTGAGTATCTAAGATAGTGTCCATAAATGCTTCAGCACCCCCATGTAGGCAAATTAGATGACGAATAGAATAAATTTCAGGTGTTACTCGTGGCCAAATGCCATAAATCATTTGGAAATGACTGAAACCCAACTTCTTTTAAGGGTATGGTTGTGTGGAAATTATGCTTGAGGAAGCTTGGTATCCCATGTTTTAATAGAAGAACCAACCAGACAACACAAGAGATTTCCTAAAGTACATAACTTTAGTTTGACCGTCAGTTTGAGGATGACAAGCAAAACTCATATCAAGACTAATATCAAATAGTTTACAAAGAACGCCTAAAGTAGGGCTGGGCAAATAAACCGAACACGATCCAAACCGATCCGATCAATAAAAATGAATCCGAACCGATCCGAACCCGACATAAATACTGAATAGATCTTGTTTTATGGTATTTCGGGTAATGAGTATTATCCAAATCGAAACTGAACCTAAATGGATATCCGATAGAACCTAAAACATACCCGAAAAAGATCTTATACCAAACATGATCTCAATTCCTAATATGTATCCAAAATACACGAAGATATATTGAGCTTCTAAAATTATTATCTATTACATGAAGGTTGGTGGTTCTATTACTTGAAGGTTTTTGATTGAAGGTGGCGGTTGAAATTTTGAAGTTTTTATATTTTAGTTTTATTTTTATTGAAAATGTTTCTCATTTCATGAGAACTTGACTTTCGTTTTATACTTTCATTTATTTGGTTTTCTTTATATCAATAAATATGTTTACCTTTCATTTGATTTTGAATGATCATGGTTGATGTTCATTTCTTATTTTTGAATCGATTTTATTTATGTTTGGTTACAAAATAGATACAAATCATGTATTTTAAAACCGAATAACCAATTTTAATTATGTTTTGGTTAAAAAGTATGTAAAAATCAGGTAAATTTAAATTGAAGAACCGATTGGGACCTAAACCCAAAAGTAAATTGGGTTGTACCAGTCCTTTAAAGATTTACTAGCTCCGACCTGAATCTGATAGAACCCGAACCAAACTTTCATATAATATGAATGTGACTGATTTTGATAAACCCAAAAAACCAAAACCCGATTGGACAGAACCGAAACCCGATTGAAACCCCGAATGCCCAGGCCTAACCAAAAGTTTCCAAGAACCGAGAACCTCAATCCAAAAAAATGACAATATAAAGGTCATAGAGACAATAAATTTCACGGAAAAACAAAGTGGCTACTTGTACAGCATCAGTTGTACGCTTGCATGGTAATGAACCATTTTAGAAAAACGGTCAACGACGAAAAATATCAGATTATAACATTTTTATGTACGTAGAGGACATAAGTAGCTTGGCCTTTAGAAGTCTGACAAGTGACACTATTTTAACATAACAGGTCAAATGAAGCCAAACTCTGAAACCTTGAGCCTCCAAAAGTTCTCTAGGTTGCGGCCATGTTTGTATTGCCAAAACTTTGTTGGGATGGTCTGCAAGTCCAGTAGAGGAGAAAATATAATCCAAAAGAGAACCTGGGGAGAACCAAAGGAGCTGTATTTATTGTTGCACAGAGCTTGTCTCATCGTAAGACCAAGAGGACCTCTCATAGATGGAGCAGATGATATTCAAGTAAAAACTAAAGATTATCATATCGTCGAAGTAGGCTACCATAAATTTTCCAATGAAAAGTCGCCAAGATTGATTCATAACTCGCATGAATGTACTAGATGAATTAGACAGGCCAAAAGGTATGACTAACAATTTAAAAAAGCCTAAATGAGTTTTAAAAAAGATGCTAGCCGCTTCGCAGATTAAGTTTAGAGAAGGCAAGAGCAGTCCCAATCTGGCCAAGGAGATTGTATAACCGTAGTATAGGAAAATGATAACTGACAATGATCTTGTTAAAAGTGCGAGTATCAACATATAAACGCCAAGAGCCATCTTTCTTAGATATTAATAAGGTTTTACAGCGCACATACTTAGACTTTCATGCAGGATCCTTTTGGAGACAAGGGCTTCTACTTGTTTATGAAGTTCCTCGTCCTCCCTTGAACTCATTCAATCATGTGGACGGTTCGGAAGAGACGCGTTAGGAACAAAGTCAGTTTGATGTTTGATATTGCTTCGTAAAGGTAAGCTGGGTGGGATATCACTAGGAAACACATCTAAAAATTCTTGTTTGATTGTCGAAAACTCATGCTGATGTGTTGTTCTGTGATTAGTGGTGTAAGTTTAGGTATGAGTAATATGACATGGCCCTCATATCACATAGCTGCTTCGAATTATGCCTTTTTCATTAGTAAAATCTGAGTTGTTAGTGGAGATTTCAGTTGAGGAGTTGACGGTTTCAAAGTGAAACTACATTTGTTAAATTTGAACATATAAAGTATCCGTCGTGACTAACTTTGCAATCAAACTCACATGGGTGTCCCAACAACAAATGAAAAGCATCCATTGGTACCACATATAAAGTTGATCATGGTAAGCATCACCAAAAGAGAATGTAACCAAGGCACGACGAGTTACACTTACTTCATTATTTTTTTGAAGCCATGCAAGGTGATAAGAATGCACGTGTTCTTCATGGAGTAGTTGTAACTTTTGGACGGTAAGTTTCTACCTCCATGTGGTCTTGTGCATGTTGTGGTTAATAGAATTTGAGGAAGAAGTTGCAAGACTATATACAAGAAGCTTGGTGACTCTTTCTTTATGTTTCGTATCACGCACAAACCTACTCGTCAATAGTTTATTTGGAAAGGAGTATGTCATATATATGATTGCTTACACTTTGTACTATCATGGTGATATACCATGAAATTTAACTGTTTTAACCATGTTATATAAGTGTTTTAAGATATAATTATTATGTTTTGGAGTCTATTTAGTATGTTTACAGATTCAAGAGTAATTTGGAATAAGATGGTAATTTTGGAGTATTTCGGAGTATTTTAGAGATTTCACCCGAGCTGACCATCGACTAACACATGTGGGTCGACACTGAGAGATTACAATCAATCGATGCACACATCGTGCCATCGATCGATGGCGAATGCGCAGAAACCTAACTTGGTCACAGTCGACTTGAAGCCCAAGATTCCACCAAATTACAAGAATACCCCTGACGAGTTTTAACCTAATATTTAAGTGTTCTACCATTATATTAGGAAACACACTTTTTTATACTTCTTATTTTTCACAGCTAAGGTTATAGGTTTTTAGAGTTGGAGAGAAGAGCAGACACCAGATTTCTATTCTATATTATCTATGCAGTTTTATTTATTCATTGTGATGTTTTGCTTAGCTATGTCTGAGTAATTCACTTAATTAGGTTTATGGTTCAAATAAGTTATGAAGGATTGGCCCAAACTATAGAATTGCTAAGTTGCTCGAGATGTTCATCATGAGAATTGTGTTAAATGCTTGTGTTCTAGAGTAGCTAACTAGAACCCTGATAATAGAATAGTTAGGCGCAAACGACGGATTAGTCTTCTACCAAAAGAGATTCTCTGAGCTAGGATTGCTAGAAACAAACGGAAGTTGATTAA
The DNA here is from genome assembly GCF_000801105.2 of Raphanus sativus. Classification (NCBI taxonomy): domain Eukaryota; kingdom Viridiplantae; phylum Streptophyta; class Magnoliopsida; order Brassicales; family Brassicaceae; genus Raphanus; species Raphanus sativus. Next base: position 11,656,882 of record NC_079519.1, read on the forward strand.
GGAAGCCTAGTGAACATATTCAACCCGATCTTTAAAGCTTGCTAGAAAACCATCAATCGATAATCATATAGATTAATCAATCGAAGACTCGAAAGGTGTATTGATCGATATTCCTAACGAATCATCGATCGACACTTTCTTCAGATCAACAAACGGAAGTTGAGGTCTGGAGATCTAGACAACAGATAGTCTAAACAAACGGAAGTTGATCGACTATTGCTTATGTTGAGTTCTCATATATCTTGCATGTTTAGTATATGTATCTATATAATCCAGATTACTTGAATATAAATCCTAGGCTTAACTCTGTATCATTATTGTCTAAACTCCAATCCAATCAACCAACAATTACTTTTTCACCACTGCTATTTCAATTAATCATAGTTAATCACTGCTGACTATGATTTATTGTGTGCTATACCTCTATGTGGATTAGATCCCTAAGTACTATAACTGATTCTTTTATTTGAGAGAGTAATTCACTCCTTAGGGTAATTTGAGTGAGATCCCATGGAATTTTGAAGGCTCTTCAAAATTTCTGGAATATATACGCTTCATGTGTTGGTTGACTTGATGAACATCCCTGATTGTTGCTACTCAAGACTAAGAATAATTCATGTTGCCTCAAGTTTATGAGAACCTATTCCGACACGAATCTCGCATTGATCCTACTAGTATGAGTGATGCAAAAGTGTTAGTTGAGATGGAATTGGATAAAGATTTCCCGAAACTTATTACTATTAACGAGAAACGGGGTAGCATCTACCTTGTTAATGTTTACTATATATGGATTCCATCCGCGTGTGAAAATGTGGGAATATAGGATACAAAGCGAAGAGGTGTCTTGATATACCATGGATTTTACCCATTTTTAACCATGGTATACTAGTATTTTATTATATATTTAATCTGTTTTCTAGCCTGTTAGATATATTTTCAGGTTCATGAGCATTTTGTGAGAAAGTGATGTTTTTGGAGCATTTTGGAGTGCAAGAGATGATACACCCGAGTTGACCATTCAAGACTAAGTCGGAAGTCAACATTGCGATTATAATCGATCGATACTCATCTTGAGTTGTCGATCGATGTAGCTAAGAAGATCCGCGTACTAGAAGATTATAATCGATCGATACACATTCAGTGTTGTCGATCGATATCGAGGACGAAATGGTTTAGCCGACTACTTCACCAAGACTTCACCAAATTACGAGATTGCCCCTGACGAGTTTTTAACCTAATGGAAATGCTAAATATTCCTGCTAAGTGTTTTTGACGGCAACCTTGAACCTTCGAAAGAACCAAGCTTTTAACAACCCTCAAAGCAGAAAGTGTGAGAGAGAGACTAGAGTTTTATTTGTTTGAGAGAGATTGGAGAGATTTCTCATCTCCTTTTGTATTTCTACTTTATTCTATCTATGCAATTCTTTCATCTATCTATTGTTATGAATTGTTTAGCTATGTCTGAGTAGTCTACTTGTTAGATCTAGGGTTTAAATAGGTTTGTGGGATTAGCCCCAAACTATAATTGCTAAGTTGTGATACTCATCAAATGGATTGCACCCTATGCTTGTTTTAGATTAGCTAACTAGAACATAGATCACTAGGATCTTTGATTATCTTGAATTATCCATTTGAGCTTGCATGTCTCCCGTTGAGAAGAACGACAGTTCCTCCTTGAGACCTTGTGGTCATATTCGGCTCGCGCCTAGGCAGATCTAGAAGCCGTCGATCGATATCCCGACAGGTGAATCGATCGGCGCTGCGAAAGGTGTATCGCTCGATATCTCAAAAGGATATCGACCGACTCTTTTTCTGTGTCATCATGCGAAAGGTGTGGCCAGAGATCTAGATATTTTAACCAGTGATACTTCACTTGAGTTAAGCGGCTGAGATCTATAGTATCATGCAAGCAACTTGTTAAAGCATTTATAGAGATTATAATCTCCATTCCTGAATAGAAACCCTATGTCTAGCACTCTTTATTACATTTAAACAACCCATCATATTGTTAGTTAGAGCAACTACCTTGCTCATTTTAGGAATTGTTATTTTCATTTCTATCATATAAACCAACCTTGCCTAGGATTGATTAGTAGATTTTATTTAATTGGTTCCCTAGCTCCTCGTGATTCGATCCCTAAGTACTACAGTTGTACCTCTTATTTGAGAGAGTAAGCTCTACTAGGTAATTTGAGCACTATCAAATTTGGCGCCGTTGCCGGGGAGCTTTGATCGCCATTAGATTTAATCTTATTAATCTTAGGTTTTTCTTTTATCCCCTTTCTTATTTAAATTTTTCTTGTCTTTTCAGGTACATGCCCAGCAGTACCAGAAGCAACAGGGGAAATCAACTATTATTCTCAGAGGATCCTGCACACTTGGAACGCTCAATCCGCAAAGACCTACGCTCCGCATCGATCGACAGAACCGCACTACCGTCGACTGATAATCACGTTCAACAGTCGACCGACACTCAGACAACACCGTCGACCGATACCGTTCGCCGATCCGCATCGTTCGATACTTCTAACCGTATATCGATCGACACTACTCCGCGAAGCATGGTCGCGATTGTTATTCTCACGCAGGGCGAGAATGGAAACCTGTATGACCAAGATGGTAATCTGCGTAATGCAACAGGTCAGAAGCTAGATGCACAGGGAAACATAATCCCTGAACCTGAAGCTGAGGCTACAGAAGAAGCTCAAACACGATCGTTGGCAGACTATAACCGTCCAGACGAGTACTACACCAACAGATCAGCTATTCGACTTCCAGAGATTCAGAAGCCGAACTTCGAGCTCAAGCCTCAGTACTACTCTCTCGTGTCTCAGATACCTTATTCTGGGCAATCACACGAGCATCCTATGGACCATCTGGAGAGGTTCGAGGATCTTATCGCTGCTATTCGTATGGATGGAGTCCCCGAGGACTACCTACTCTGCAAGCTCTTCAAATACTCACTGATTGGAGAAGCTTCGCACTGGCTCAAGCAGCTACCTACAGGATCACTGACATCCTGGGCCGACATCAAAAACGCCTTCCTGCGTAATTTCTTTGATGAGGCACGCGCTGAAGACTTAAGAAGCAAAATCGCCACTTTCGCGCAAAAGCCTAGTGAGACTTTTAAAGACGCGTGGATCAGATTCAAGTTCTTCCAGCGAGACTGTCCACACCATGGATTCAATGAAGTGCAGCTGTTAAGCACTTTCTACAGAGGTATCGCCTTAAGGTATCAGATGGCTCTTGATACTGCTAGTGAGGGGAACTTCAACACTAGGAATCCAATAGAGGCTGTGAGACTTATTGAGAACCTAGCCAACAGCAGCAGCACCAAGAACACTGACTCTGACAAGAAGAAATCGGTTGCAGCCATCGGGGAAGACCAGATGAATGAAGTCAGAGCCAAGATAGATGCTTTACATGCATTTCTGGGGCAGCCAGTCTGCTCAGCTGAAGAAGGAGAGGCTAGAGAGGATGATACAGAGGAAGATGTGAACTACATTGGAGGTACTGGATTTCAGAGATATGGAAACCAGAGTGGAAACAGAAACTTTTTTGGCAGTGGTCAGAAGAGTAACTACAACCAGAGTTCACAGTATCAGAAACCCTTCACCAACACAAGGAACTACGGCAACTCAGCTTACCAAAACCCACCGCCACCCACCCAGGAGAGTAAGTTTGATGCCATGATTGATAGAGTTCTGGAAGGTCAGCAGAAGCTTACAGTAGACTTCAATGGGAAGATTGATTCTGTCTTCAACAATCTGACCACGAGGATAGACACCATCTGCACTCAAGTTAAGAAACTTGAGACACAGATTGTCCAGACTGAAGACTCTATCAGGAGGATTGGAACTTCTAAGGAAGTAGGGGAAGGAAATAGGAAACACCACGTCAATGCTATCATAGATGATGATTTCTGGCAAGTGGTGAAACAGGAGAAGCTACAAGAAGGAGACTTTGAAGTGGAAAGTTCACTAAGTCTCGGTGGATCACAATGGTGTCGATCGACACCAACTAGTCCACATCGATCGACATCGACGATGTCTTTTCCGGATACGCTTGCAGATTGCAACGCGGTTAGGATATTGACACATGCTGAATTCACGGCTTCTCATCCATACCCACCCACCCACACCTACGAAGATATCGACCGACGAGACGAGCCACTCATCGATCGACACAAAGAAGAGAACCGTATCGATCGACCCTTTTCTCCACCTATCGATCGACACGCACCTCTCACATACCGAGTGCAACTACCATCGATAGACAGCAACCGAATCAATGCACTCAGACCCACACCGAAACCACAAGCTAACCCTACCGGAATCACTGGTAACCCTTCAGACACTACACCTACATCAGAGGGAACTGAAGGAAGAAGGTTAAGGAGTAGGAAGGAGAAGATTCCTAAGAACCTTAAGAGGGAAGCTAATGAAAAGGAGATTGATGGTTTCACTAAGAGAGTTATCGGAATCCCACCAGAGAAACCTTTTGAGGAGGTTTATTTCACAAAGAGATTGTGGATGTTCTTCAGAGAAACAAGGGAGACTGAAACTGACATTAGGAGAAGGTTTGACAATGTCAGAGAAGATATGAGGAAAAGGATTACTTTGCCAAAGAAGAGTGATCCTGGGAAGTTTGCAATACCTGTGTGGTACAAGGGATTGAATTTCCTCATGCACTATGTGACACTGGTTCATCAGTCAGCATCTTACCAAAGGTCATGGCAGACCATCTGGGCCTGCAAGTAGAGCCTTCACCAGAGATCTTTACTTTCGTGGATTACTCTCAGATAAACTCTGGAGGCTTCATCAGAGACCTAGAGGTACATATTGGTGATGCTATCGTCCCTGTGGATTTTCATGTCCTAGACATCAAGCTAAATTGGAACTCTTCCCTCTTACTTGGAAGAGCATTTATGGCTACAGTAGGAGCCATATGTGACATGAACACCAACAGGATGTGCTTGACTATGATAGATCCAGAGATCCACTACGACCCTGTCAAGCTTGGCAAACCACCAGCCAAATCAGTGGTAAAGAAAGATGATACTGGTATCATCGCAGTTTGTCATTGTGAAGTCGAGTACGAGACAGAGTACTCGGGATCGATCGACAGCACTTTAACGTCATCGATCGACACTTACAAGTCAGAGGAGATCGACAACAACTATGGATCATCGATCGACAGAGACCCACCAGATGATGAACTCGATCTACCAGATCATTGCTACCCGAATTTCGCCATCCCACCCAACCGAAAGGAAGATGATTACTCAGTAAGGAGTTGGGCGGATAGCGGATTTCATGAGAGTTTTGCAGTAGACATAGCCACCTCTTCCCACAATGGAGACCACAGTGAAGAACATGATGCAGACTATTGGGAAGAGAGAGCTTGGGAAAATTACTTGGAGAATGACAGATTTGCAATTCCTTTCCCACAATCGATCGACATCAAACGCCCACCATCGATCGATTATCTACTTCATCCAGCAAAACGACATCGTCCATCGATCGACATTGCCAGTATCATATCGATCGATATTAACCCAGACGACTTGAAGGACAAAATCGGAATTTCACCGATTAGGGCAACACATGGGTATAAAAGGTTGACAACTCAAGCCACGAAAATTCAAAACTTTTCACCTTCTACCCAGCAGCTTCCAACATTCAGAAACCTATCAATGGAAGACTGCAACAACATGTCCAATCGATCCAACCGTGCAGCTAGACGTGCACCATCGATCGCCACCACCACACACCCATCGATCGACACCTTCAACAGAGCTCAACCAAGATCTCATGAACCTTACGATATCAGGAACGTTTCACTAACACCTGATGAATTTGGAATTTTCAGGGACACAGATGGCTATGCAAGAGCTATGGATGGAAGAGTTCTGCACATAACCAGAGAAGACATAGCAGACATCCTCCAAGTTGCTAATGGACCAGAAAACCTGTTCACACAGCAACGTAGCCATCCAGACATCCTAAATCACGTCCAGGACAACCACAACACCAACACAAGGGAGGATACAGTTCCTCAACACTTCGGTCAACCTAGACATTCACCATCGATCGACATCGTTTCATCACCATCGATCGACGGCGGATATCACGGATCGATCGACAGACCAAGAGTCAGATCGCCCGACAGACGATTGGAGTTTGGACGACGTGCCTTAAATACTGATGGATCCAGGAGATTCAAGTGGGAAGCTAAGGATGAATATGGTGTCTACAGAGATGAGTTTGGCTATGCTCGAGGAGTTGATGGTGAGATCATCCATGTTACCAAGGAGCATGTAAAGAGACTTCTGGATAGAGCATCCCTCTTTCACAGAGGATGCTTACGCCTTCCAATACACACACGCCCTTACCATGCATACACACCACCACCAGTACCCTACAGTAGAGAGGAGATAGATGATATGGTGACTGATGTATGGAGAGCTCAGGCACACCTTGAGGCAAACATTAACACATTGGTGGAAGACACTATCCAGCCTTTGGATGTCAGTTACAAAGGACTTCCAGAATGCTATCGCTGAGATAAGAGTGGAGCTTGGAAACATATTGACCATGCTTGAGAAAGAGGCTACGCCCCCAGTATCGACCGACAGAGTACGAGTACCATCGATCGACATCGACAAGAATACATCCATGGACCGACAAGAATGTTCATCACCTAAGAAATATGAATGGGAGGTTCCTTACATCAATACACGGATTGGAGACGTCTACAGCCCTCTCAGCAACAATGTCGAATGGTTAAGCAAGAGGATCGATCTTCTACAAAAAGATTTGGACACAATTTGCCAGAATGACCAAGCTAAGTTTGCCACTTTTTCATCGATCGACACACCTTCTTCACCATCGATCGACAAAGGTTCGCAGAACTGGAAGATAGGATGAAAGCGTATGTAAGGAAGCATGAAATTTTCAGTTCTCCTATCCTGCGATGCCATCACACAATGTCACGGCAGCTGGACAAGCTAAAAAGAGACATGAGCATTGTTCAAGCTTATATTGATCTTCGTGACAGCAACGAAGCATCGATCGAGAGGCCTAGACCAATATTGATCGACAGCGAGCCACCACCAGCGAGAAAAGCATGCACTACAGCAGAAGTTGATGAGCTTAAAGATGAGCTGTACGAGGCTATAGATGCTATGGAAAGGAGACTCACCGGGACCTGTGATACCATTGACTACACTGTTAACGAAAGAGTTAACAGCCTCTGCAGAACTACTCGCCATATGAAGGGCAATATACGTGCTCTGCAGTACCAAGGACAGTGCTCACAGTCGATCGACACAGTGGATTCTGAGTCGACCGACAGACCCCTCAGCGAAAAGACCGACGCGCATCTCGTCGCATCGATCGACACCGAGTCTTTAGCAGACCGAGATCAGTTTATTCTTGACAGGATCGATGCATTACAGAGTGAGCTGAAATTATTGTCCGTACATACCTACCAGACCATCAACAGGAAAGTTGACAACATCGAATACATCGAGAATTCTGTGAGGAAACTTCAAGATACAGTCCTCCAGATAGATAAGAAACAACTACGAGCGGATGATGCCACAAGAAGCTTCGTCGCCACATGGTTCAATAGTAGGAGACACAAGATTGTTGATTGCTGTCCGGCAATCAGGAGTTTCTGCACCCCATGAGTCACTTACCTACCAGAGTCAAGCTAAATGACTATAACCAAGCGCTGAGTGGGAGGCAACCCACTATTAGGTTTTTTTTTTCTTTATTTTGTTTTATTTTATTTTTCATTTTTGCTTTTATTTTTTCGGATTTATTTTGCAGTTTTTATTAGATCCAAGTAGAATGATAATTCCATCGACCGACATTCACCATTCATATCGCTCGACAGCACACGACCATTACTAACGATCGACATATACCACTACGAATCTATCGACATCTTGTCGATCAGGTTTATTCATTCTAACTTGTTATATTAATTAATTATGCTTTATTTTATTTACCTCACCACCGGCTGTGTTACACTGGGACAGTGTACTTTAAGTCTGGGGGGGAGTTTACTAATATATGTTTTTATTTTGGTTTTTTTAAAATTTTTTTCAAAATTATTTTCGCATAAGTATTAAATAGGAACATTGATATAGATTTATATTTGATTGTCTGACCACTCTTTAGCACCATTCTAGATTACTGATTGCAGATAGTACTAAAGATGCTAAAGTGGATCAACTTGCCATCTATATTCACTAGCTAAGATTGATTGAAGGAACCAAAGCTGACCTCCAACACTAATACGGACTTATTTGCTTGTCTTGGGGCTTGGAAATCACTGGATCGGAATCCTCCTACAAGTCTGGAAGGTAAAAAGTCTGTGTGTTTCTGGTTCCCTTCCTTCTCTCTCTTCGGCATCTCGAGATCTAAGTTTATGTTATAAAAGATTGAAATGATTTCTTGAGAGGCAGAGGGGTAGGAGTGATTCCTGCGACCCCAGTATTCTAAATCTCAAGGATGATCACACATTGTGGAAACGAGGGATATGTTGAGTACCGAACCCCATTATTCGCTACACTTTGTCAAAAATGTATGAGTTACAATGCAAATGTCAATGAGATGGACTAGATGACCTATGTGGCATCGAAACCTGTTGAAATTGAAACTAATAAGAGATCCAGAGAAGAGAGAAGAGGGGAGAAAGGGATCAGAGAAGACTACCTGTGTGTTCAGATACTTGTTTGAGTTGAATCCATGTGTTCTTTGATCGATACTCCCAAGGTAAAGCCTGCACTTTTATTTTATGTTAAGAAATGAGGTTAGTAGAGGGTAATGTCAGATGAGAATTGCTAAGTTGTTGACTAGATGAGTTTGGTTGCTAAGCTAGGATAAGGCATGATGAACTTCTGTGATTAGGATGTTTAGACATGAATTGCAAACCCATAGAGTGATGACTTCAATATATTGAATCTTTGAGTTCCTGCTATTTCCAAACCTTTTCCAAAGACTACTATTTTTGCTTGAGGACAAGCAAAGGAGTAAGTCGGGGGGAGTTGATATACCATGGATTTTACTCGTTTTTAACCATGGTATACTAGTATTTTATTATATATTTAATATGTTTTCTAGCCTGTTAGGTATGTTTTCAGGTTCAGAAGCATTTTGTGAGAAAGTGATGTTTTTGGAGCATTTTAGAGTGCAAGAGATGATACACCCGAGTTGACCATTCAAGACTAAGTCGGAAGTCAACATTGCGATTATAATCGATCGATACTCATCTTTAGTTGTCGATCGATGTAGCTAAGAAGATCCGCGTACTAGAAGATTATAATCGATCGATACACATTCAATGTTGTCAATCGATATCGAGGACGAAATGGTTTAGCCGACTACTTCACCAAGACTTCACCAATATTCGAGATTGCCCCTGACGAGTTTTTAACCTAATGGAAATGCTTAAATATTCATGCTAAGTGTTTTTGACGGCAACCTTGAACCTTCGAAAGAAGCAAGCTTTTAACAACCCTCAAAGCAGAGAGTGTGAGAGAGAGACTAGAGTTTTATTTGTTTGAGAGATATTGGAGAGATTTCTCATCTCCTTTTGTATTTCTACTTTATTCTATCTATGCAATTCTTTCATCTATCTATTGTTATGAATTGTTTAGCTATGTCTGAGTAGCCTACTTGTTAGATCTAGGGTTTAAATAGGTTTGTGGGATTAGCCCCAAACTATAATTGCTAAGTTGTGATACTCATCAAATGGATTGCACCCTATGCTTGTTTTAGATTAGCTAACTAGAACATAGATCACTAGGATCTTTGATTATCTTGAATTATCCATTTGAGCTTGCCTGTCTCCTGTTGAGAAGAACGACAGTTCCTCCTTGAGACCTTGTGGTCATATTCGGCTCGTGCCTAGGCAGATCTAGAAGCCGTCGATCTATATCCCGATAGGTGAATCGATCGATGCTGCGAAAGGTGCATCGCTCGATATCTCAAAAGGATATCGACCGACTCTTTTTCTGTGTCATCATGCGAAAGGTGTGGCCAGAGATCTAGATATTTTAACCAGTAATACTTCACTTGAGTTAAGCGGCTGAGATCTATAGTATCATGCAAGCAACTTGTTAAAGCATTTATAGAGATTATAATCTCCATTCCTGAATAGAAACCCTATGTCTAGCACTCTTTATCACATTTAAACAACCCATCATATTGTTAGTTAGAGCAACTACCTTGCTCATTTTAGTAATTGTTATTTTCATTTCTATCATATAAACCAACCTTGCCTAGGATTGATTAGTAGATTTTATTTAATTGGTTCCCTAGCTCCTCGTGATTCGATCCCTAAGTACTATAGATGTACCTCTTATTTGAGAAAGTAAGCTCTACTGAGTAATTTAAACACTATCATATCTCCACATGATTCAATCTTGCCATCAAATATAGCATATATTAGTGCTGAGACACCTATTGTGGATATTAATCGTATCATGCATTAAAGTGATGACACTACCACTTTGTAACCAACTATCTATGAAAAGGACCAAATGCCAACAAAAACCTCTTGCTTACTACTTTGGAATATGCTGCCCATGTATTCCACAATTTTACCAAAGATATGGAAAGTCTCCAATCTGAACCCGACATCAATTCTAGTGTAATTTTCTCCGTCAAACATTACCAACAATGAGGTTCGAGAAACTACAGTTGTTGATCCTTTAACAACGGCTTCACAAATCTAGTGTATCTAAGAGTCCTTCTCGCTTCACACTGGTATATGAGTTGTAGATGAAGTTGAGACAGAAACATCTAGTTCGCTCAGCATGACAAGGGGTGGAAGAGAAACAAAACCACATATAGAGTATCAATACATGGAATAGAAGACGGTTCGAGGGAGAGGAAAGCATGGCTGTCGTGGTTATTATCACTAGTTATTGTCTTTCATTGCATTGTTGGTTTTCTAGTCTCCACCTTTGTTGTTTCATAGGTTTGGGATTCAACTTGTCATGAAGCTTTGAAAATATATAATACATCTTGCCTTATCTTGTAGCCGTTTATGTTTTTAATTTGAAAGCATTAATTTTGTCAAAAACATGTTTAAAAGTTTGTGGAAGAGATGAAGCATGTATGCGATTTATTGAAGTTATGTTTGTTATTTTGCAATGTTCCTTGGATGTGATGTTAAAAATTGTTGATTTCACGGATGATATGAATATCATATTACTGTTTTGAAAGTATTATGCATGTGTTCGCTTTGTAATTCATGATGTCTGAGCTGGTTGTTTTTTACCAACTAATTAGGCTTTTTATCTTCTATTATTCATTATTGTTTGTCGTGTTGGTTTTCGTGTAAAACTTTGTAATATGGTTAGATGGTATAATTTCTTAAGAAATGCTGAATGAGAAATAGTTGTTTAAGTAGCTGAAAGTGAAAACGAAAACTCTAAACATGAAGTTAAAATAGAAGCAAGACCTCAAGTTTTAAAAGGAAGCACTAGCAATGCATGAGTTTCTTTGATATTGTCTCTGATCAAACGATGTTGATAAATTACTTCATTTGATATTATCTCTGATCAAACGATGTCACTGATGTGGCACATTATTAGGGGCCTAAGGCTCTCCATATTAGTTATGTACGTCTGAGGCTTGAAAGTTTTGGTTGTTGTCATATGTGTTGATTTCAGTGTCAATTTGCATCGTTTTGGTTTCATTGTTAGGTTCATGAGTTGAAAGGAGAGACATTTACTGTGAGTTCATTACCTGATTTTGAGTGTGATTACGGGATTTACGTGTACTAGAAACATAATGAAGAAGGCTTTATGTGGCATTAGTGTTTAATTGTTGATAAAGAATAACTTTGATCTGTGGAGGTTGTTTGTACCCCTAAGAGCTGTGGAGGTCTCGGTCTTCGACGTCTGGACGCTTGGAATAAGGTTCTCTGCCTTAAGCTCATTTGGCTTCTCTTTACCTCTTCGGGATCTCTATGGGTATCATGGGCTCGACACCACCATATTCGAACTGAGAACTTTTGGACTCTGGATCCTACTAGATCAGACAGTTGGATTTGGAAAAGCTTGTGTCAGCTTAGAGGTATTGCTCGTCAGTTTGTGATATGTGAAGTTGCGTCAGGTATCTCGGCAAGTTTTTGGGAAGACAATTGGACAGGACTTGGGCCGTTAATCTCGTTGGTTGGAGAGCTGGGACCAATGACATCAGGTCTCCAGCGTAGTGCAACCGTTTCGGAGGCACTGGTTAATGGATCATGGTGGCTGTCTGCATCGAGGAGCCGGAACCGTGTCATATCTTTGCTGAAGGAAAGCCTACCAGATCCCCACCCGATAGCACAGTCTGAGGAAGAGGATGAATATAAGTGGAAAATTGGGGCCAACACTCCAAAGGCATCGTTCTCCTCTGCTGATACTTGGGAGCATCTTTATAATACCCACCCTGAAATTAACTGGCATCAATCGGTTTGGTTTAAGGGTGTAATTCAGAAGCACACACTTGTTGTCTGGTTGGCAAAGCTTAACCGCCTAGCCACGAAGGAACGGATGCACCATTGGAACCCCCATGTCTCGTTGGACTGTGTGTTATGCTCAGGTCAGTGCGAAACTCGGCAACATCTATTTTTTGACTGCTCCTTTGCATCTCAGGTCTGGTCCTTCTTCTTCACTAGGCTTCATCTAGTTCCTCCAAACTTACTGGATGATGCTATAGAATGGTTGAAAGCTCCTACCAGAAACAAGAATGTAAATCTCATAGCCAAGCTAGCCTTTCAAGCTTCCAATGTGAACCGGCCTGCTTCTTCTATCATCGCTGAGATTCAGCTAATTATTAGAAGCAAACTCGCTATTCTGTCCCGGCAACAGAGAAATCTTCCTACCTCAGTCTCCTATCTTTTTACTTGGTTTGAACTCTTTTCTTAATTTAGCTTTGGCCCTTACTCATCTAGCTGGTCATGTGTGACCAAAGGCTGTCTGAGCTATAATCCTATGGGGAAATAGGTTTTTTATTTTTGGTTACTTGCTTTTGTAATTTTTCTTGTTATTGAATAAATGGAAATTTAAAGGGAAAAAAAAAGAATAACTTTGATTTTAGTGTCAAAAATGGCTATTTATGTTTGAGTAGCTGTTTGTTTGCTTAAACATAGAGGCTAATATTTGAAATTTGTAGCTGTGCTAACTTATTATAGATGTTATATGAAGACATTTAAGTCGTTGTGATTTTGGGATTAGGCTTTTTTGCTATGAGTCATGTGTGACATTTTTGTAATTGTGTGACCTAATATAAACAAGAGATGTTACGTGTCAAAAATACTCCATGGAGTAAAAAAGAGAGAAAAGTATTAATTTTGAATTATTACATTCATTAACCAAATTTCGAATTTAAATTAAAAAATAATAATTTTCGGAAATATAAAAATATTAAATGTATTAGTCTAATTAAGATTTTAATTTTGTATGTAAAATATAAGACACAATTTTAGATTACAATATAAAATAATAACATTTGTTAGTCCTTTACCTTATGTATAACACTTATTAAAAATGATAAATTTTATTCTCTTGCTCATTTTAAACCTATTTTTTACAAAAATTTAAATTTAAAATAAATAAATATTAAATTATGTAGTATACACATAAATAATATGAACTATCACGAGAAGTTAAAAAAAACTAAATATATATCTAAATATAATAATGTAAAAAAAATATTTATGTTTCTATGTCTAAATTATTAAAATAACAAAATAATGGGGCTCAAAAATACCACTATGAAGATATCATTACTCGTCTTTACCACCACTAAAAACACATTTTCAAAATATCTTATTTATTAAAAAGTTAAAGACTCTTATATCCTTGTTCTTATATGTTTTTCGAAATTCTAACCTCAAATTCTAAATACCTAAACTCCCAACTCTAAACCCTAAATCATCAATTCTAAACCCTAAATCCTAATCTCTATACCCTAAATTCAATACCTTAAACCCTAAACCCTAAACCTCAACTATAAACTCTAAACCCTAAACTATATACCCTAAACCTTAAAACATCAAATCTAAACTCCTAGATCCTAAACCTTCAAATCTAAACCCTTCATTAAAAATAGTGGTAGAAGTGGTTAGTGTAAACATGAAAAGTAGTACTATAAAAATGGTATTTTGGGCAATTTCCCCAAAATGATATAAAATATTCTTTTAAAACATATTTATATGTAGGATTTTTTCAGATTTAAATATTAAATGATATTACAAATATATGTATGGGTGTTTGGCGCACCTGAGTTAGATACTTTGATTTTTGGATGTTTTGATATAAAATAAGAAAAAAAATTGTAGGACAAATGGATTTGATACACAAAAATTTAATGTCAAGACCAACACTACATATTAGTACGACATTAGATTTTGATCCGCACTTAGACATGGAAATACTATTTATTTATTTTTTTAATTTATGCAACATATATTTTAACATTATTTTGATAAGTAAAGTTTAAACATTTTAGTTTTACTGTATTTAAAAACTATATAATTATATTATTTTATTTATTTTAAATATAAAAATTATATATTATTTAATTTATTTTTAAATTATTTCAATTCTTTTTTAAATCATATTTTGGAGAATCCTCGAGGGTCTAAGATTCAAGTCTTTGGATTTATACATGAGTGTTTGAATAGTAAGATTAATGGTTGGACTTTTATGTTTTTCATTAAAGGAGGAAAGGAAATGATCACTAAATAAGTGGTTACATCCCTATCTAATCATGTTATGTCCTGTTATCGTTTACCAAAAGGAACCGTCAAGAAACTGACGAGTGCGGTAGCACAACTCTGGTCAAGCCCGGGTGGTAGTATAAAAAGACTACATTGGAAATCATGGAATAAAGTTTGTCTAAATAAGGAAGGAGGTATGGGTTTTAAAGACCTCATTGATTTTATTACAATGCTTGAAAAACAGCTATGGCGTTTGATTGAGAGACCAAATACTTTGTTCTCCCGAGTTTCTAAAGGACGGTACTTTAGGAATACCTCACCCTTGGAACCGACCCGTTCTTACTCTCCGTCATATAGCTGATAGAGTATTGTATCAGTTAGATCTCTAGTAAGCAAATGACTAATTAAAAGAGTGGGATCAGGAACATCTATCACTGTATAGAATGACCCATGATTCTCAACCACCCTCCTGAGACCGGCAAATAAAAATCAACATAATAGTTACCCATTCCTTACAGTTGACTCTCTTATTAATCCAGTTTCACGAAGAATACGCAGGCAATTCGGGATTTAGTGGATCCCGATAACGAAAAAGTAATAGAAAGTATACCTCTGAGTAGAAATCATATGATAGATAGGGATGGATGGCATTTCACAAAATGTGGAAAATACACGGTCAAATGAGGCTACCAAGTCTAACGGGTTTACCCAGATAAAGAGAGACCTATAGTAATGTCCGGACCCACAGTGGATTTAATTAAGGCTTTCTGCTGGAAAGTACGGTTCCCACCAAAGATTAAACATTTTTTGTGGCAACTAGTGTCAGGGTGTACTGCAGTAAAGCAAAAATTTAGCTGCCCGAGGGTTACAAGGGGACATTTGTTGTGACAAATGTGGAAATTCCAAGGAATCGATAAACTATGTGTTTTTTTAATGTCCTCCAGCGCATCAGGTTTGGGCGTTATCAAAGATACCTTTCAACCCATAAATTTTTCCCACTCCTTCTCGCTTCACAAACATGGATCATCTTTTCTGGAGAGTTCACCTGAAAAATGGACGATGATCAATTTGCATGGATACTATGTTACATTTGGAAAGGAAGAAATAAGAGAAATTGCCAAAAATACCATTTTCATAGTACCACTTTTCATGTTTACACTAACCACTTTTACCACTACTTTTAATGAAGGGTTTAGATTTGAACGTTTAGGATTTAGGGTTTAGATTTTATGTTTTAGGGTTTAGATTTGATGTTTTAGGGTTTAGGATATAAAGTTTAGGGTTTAGAGTTGAGGATTTAGGGTTTATAGTTGAGGTTTCAGGGTTTAGGGTTTAGGATATTGAATTTAGGGTATATAGTTTAGGGTTTAGGGTTTAGAGTTGTAGATTTAGGGTTTAGGGTTTAGAATTGGGGGTTTAGGATTTAGAATTTTGGATTAAAATTTTGAAAAGCATATAAAAACAAAGATATAAGAGTCTTTAACATTTTAATAAATAAGGTATTTTTGAAAATGTGTACTTAGTGGTGGTAAAGATGAATAATGGTACCTTCAAAGTGGTATTTTTGAAAATTCCCCAAGAAATAACAAGGTTTTTAATATCTTGGATATGAGTTCTAGGGAAACGCTCAAATTTGCGGAGATTAAATCCACGCTTTGGGCAGAGGCACAAGTGTTGAAAACACAAACGACAGTTCCAAATGTAGAGACCTTGAATATACCATCATTTTCGAACGTTGGTGTTTTTCAGATGGTTCTTGGAAAGAGAACGAAGTCTTTTCAGGACAAGGTTGGTATAGTACTCTTCAAGGCTATGAAGGTTTATTGGGAGCAAGGAACGTAAAGACTAGCCTCTCCCCTCTCTACTCAGAGATGGAAGCATTACTTTGGACCATGGAATGTATGAAAAATTTATGTCAGTATCGGATCACATTTACAACAGATTGTTCTTAATTGGCGAAGATTGTTTCGGAACCAGAAGAATAATCTGCTTTTACAAGTTATTTGGCAGATATCAAATCCTTCCAGAATTTTTTTTTCAACTCGAAGATCATTCATGTACCTCGAACAGAGAATCGGAAGGTGGACATCGTAGCATAAAGTGTCAAGAAACAACCGTCTTTGGTCGTTCACATGGATGCAGAGCTAGCAGTGTGGATCACAGAGTCAATATGATTGTGTTTCGATGATAACAAAAGAAATATGTATTATATTGATTAATTGTGTGTAATATATTTATATATAATAGATTTTATATTATAAAACTTACTTTATTTCAATTTATTGACTCTAATATTTTATTTATATAAGACTTAATCGATGTCAATTTAAACCAGTCATAATATTTGTAAATGGATACAAAACATTTATCTTTTTAGTGTCTAATAGATTGGTTCTATTTTGTTTTAGTATTTTTTTTTTGTTTTTTTTAGTTTATTCATGGAATATCGGTCTGAAAACATTTGAAGGTGTAGATTTATTTGTCTACTGTTTAGAGATGTCAATCATGGACCTGGACCGCGGGTCTGGCCCGTAAAGAACTGTCGCGGGACGGGATTGGGCCGAGATTTTACAGACCCGCAAATTAGCGGGCTTTGCGGGACGGGTCTTTGCGGGACTGGGTCTTTTGCGGGACGGGACGATGCGGGTCTGCGGGATTACAAAGACCCGCATTTTTTTCCTTTTCAATTTTTGTTTTACCTAAAAAAAATAAAAAAGAGTGAAAAAGGTAATTTATATGACTTTCCTCGGAAAAAAGAAAAAAGCTTCAGCAATGATGATTCGAGCTCCGACGATGATGTTTTGAGCTCCATTAGTGTTTTAATTTGGTGTTTTTTATTAATTTTGGGATTAGCAGCTTAGATTTGGTGTTTGATTATATTTAGTTTTTGTTCATTAAAACTAAAAAATTGGTTATGAACTTAGGAGTTATAAGCTAATGAAAAACATATTCTGAAATTATCTTTAATTGGTACGTAAATATGTTTGAATGTGACAAAATTAACTATAACTATTTTATTTGGTTAACATGAACAAGACTAAGCTCTGATCAAAGCGGTAACGAGAATAAGCTATGGTTAGAGCCTTGATCGACTAAGCTATTTAATTCTATAACAATGATGTCGTTCAGCTGAAAGAGTTAGTCTTGTTACTGATTAGAGCCTTCTTCGATATGTATTTTATTCTTCATGTTCTCTCGTTACTTATCATTGTTATCTTGTTACATCAATAGAATAGAATATACATTAACATCTCATTTTTACATGTACTTTTTGTTTGGTTATGACTTCATATATATATATATATATATATAATCATCTCATGTTCTATATGCACTTTTAATAGAGAAAATATGCATAATATATAACAGACTTTGAAGAATTTGCATTGTAAACATTTCAGGTATATTAATTATGTGAACTTGGTTATGTAGGAGAGCAGCCTGAGGCATCTTAGAACAGCATGCAGCATCAGGAAGTGTTCTGGAGCGGCGTGCAGTGTCAAGCATGATCGGATACATTACATTAACGTATGTCCCGCGGGACAGCCCGTAAAGGAGTGTGCAATTTGCGGTACGGGCTTGGGACGACCTTTTGGAGACCGCAGCCCGCGCGGGCCTGACCCGCCGTGACCCGCAAAGAGATGAGCCCGCTGCGGTACGGGACGGGACGGGACGGATCAACCTGTTTGACAACAGTAGTACTGTTGTTCCAAAAAAAAAGAAGATTCCACTCGAAGCGCGATGCAGAGGATTGCAAACTAATATTTGAAATTCAAAAGATAGAAAAGAAATAAGGAAGAGCTGATTTGGTAACGGACGGAAATTCCAAATCTAATAGTTATCATCATCCCTCTACTCTCTCTCTTCTTCACATCGACCTTTATCATCCTTCAACGGCTATTTTCTCTCTCTCTCTCTCTCTCCCCCCTCTCTACAGAAACTTCGATCTAGGGTTTTAAATTGTTCCTCTATTTCGAAAATCTACAGCGGCAATCTGATCGATCTACTAGCAACAGAGAGATCAAACATTTAAATTGATCAGCTCTGGAGAGCATACGAGAAATCTCTAGTTACAGGCAAGCGTTCTCTCTCGCTCATTGATTTATTTTGAAATGTAAAAATCGATTTCATTGCTTACTTAATTCAATTGGCTGATTTAGATGTATGGGAATGGTTAGCGAATCTCCGGTTTCCTTTTTGGGAATGACATAAGAGTTTCCTCCTTTACAGGAAGAAGAAGCATTTCGAAATGGCAAAAGATCCGATTCTTCAAGTAGAAACAACATGTGGATCTCTCCTTTACGAACTTCAGGTGTGCAAACGATCATTAACCCCCAAAAAAAAAAAAAAAACTATTTTTGTGTTTCATATCATTTATCTGTATTGAGATCTTCTTTTGTTTATTTCTCAAAATAAAATTAAAAAAAAAAACAGATTATTTGGGATGAAGTTGGAGAAACAGAAACTGATAGAGATCAGATGTTGCTTGACCTCGAACGTGAGTGCTTGGAAGTTTACAGAAGAAAAGTTGACCAAGCTAATCGATGCAGAGCTCAGCTAAGGCAAGCTATTGCTGATGCTGAAGCTGAACTAGCTTCCATCTGTTCTGCTATGGGAGAACGCCCTGTGCATATTAGACAGGTGAGTGAGTGTGTATATCTGATGAGCAATAAGTGTTGTTTTTTTTTTTCCATGTTAACCTTTTTTTTCTTCTATGTGTTTAAGTCTGATCAAAGCGTTGGGAGCTTGAAACAAGAGCTTGGGAAGATTCTCCCTGAATTGGAAGAGATGCAGAAGAGGAAAACCGAGAGAAGAAGCCAGTTCCTTCTTGTCCTAGAAGAAATTGAGAATATCACTAATGATATCAAAGGTCAAGGAGAACATGTTCTCTCCAAACCACTCGTCGATGAGACTGATTTGTCTATGAGAAAGCTTGAGGAGTTACACTCCCATCTGCAAGCACTTCAGAAGGAGAAGGTGAAATTTAATTTGAACTTTTTTTTTTTGGTTATCTGTTTATTTATGTACTTTGTTTTGTTGTTTCCTTCAGAGTGAACGAGTGGAGACTATCCGGAAGCACCTGTGTACTCTATATTCTCATTGTTCAGTACTTGGAATGGACTTCAATGAGGTTGTTAGCCAAGTGAATCCCACATTAACTGATCCAGAGGGACCAAGAAGCTTAAGTGATCATACCATTGACAACTTGGATGCTGCAGTTCAAAAGCTGAGGGAGGTTAAGATACAGAGAATGCAGAAGGTAATTTGTAAATTACTTTGGCAAGTTATCTAGATTTTGTCTTTGCTGTTGTCACTCATAGTTGCTTATTGAATTTTTTTTTTAATGAAGCTTCAAGATCTAGCAACAAACATGTTAGAGCTCTGGAATTTGATGGATACACCCATAGAAGAGCAGCAAGAGTATCAGCATATTACCTGCAATATAGCTGCATCAGAACATGAAATAACTCAAGCCAATAGTCTCTCTGAAGACTTCATCAAATACGTAAGCTGTTGACAAAAAGTTCATGGTTACACACTATGATCAAGCTTTAAAGCTAAATTAAGATCTTTTTGTCCATGTCTTTACACCTTAACATGAGTTCCACTGCCATATACAGGTTGAAGCAGAAGTTGTCCGATTGGATGAGGTAAAGGCAAGCAAAATGAAGGAACTTGTTATGAAGAAGAGATCAGAGCTAGAGGAGATATGTAGGAAAACCCACATGTTACCAGTTTCAGATAGTACTATGGATCAGACTATAGTGGCCATAGAATCTGGTATTGTGGATGCCACGTTGGTCCTGGGGCATCTTGAGCAACATATATCTAAGGTCAAAGAGGAAGCTCTAAGTAGGAAAGAGATACTTGAGAAGGTCGAGAAATGGTTGTCTGCCTGCGATGAAGAAAGCTGGCTTGAAGAATACAACAGGGTTAGAGCCGGAATCACAGAAACATTTATATAAAGTCACAGAGTTCGTTACATTTTTCTCATATTCTCTATTTATTTTTCCACTCTACAGGACGATAACAGATACAATGCTGGTAGAGGAGCTCATCTTACTCTCAAGCGTGCTGAGAAAGCTCGTAATCTTGTTAACAAACTTCCAGGTAAGTTACTCTTTGTTAATCAATAGTATCACAAATGTTTGTGCTCTGAATAGATTATGATGGTAATGCAATGTCATTTCATTCAGGAATGGTAGAAGCACTGGCTTCGAAGACAATAGTTTGGGAACAAGAGAAGGGAATTGAATTTCTCTATGATGGTGTATGACTTCTCTATAAATTCTCAGTTGACAATTATTTATAATGTCATCGCTGACCATTTGTAATTCTCTGTTTTTTTTTTTTGTGTCTAGATCCGTCTTTTGTCCATGCTTGAGGAGTATACCTTACTGAGGCAGGAAAGAGAAGAAGAACACCGTCGCCAACGGGTATGTACTTCACTTTGTTTCCATCAGAAACTTTTGGCCAATACTATCTATCTTCATAAACTAACTCCATGTTTTCTGCATATAAAAGGATCATAAGAAACTCCAAGGACAACTCATAGCAGAACAAGAGGCGCTCTATGGATCAAAACCGAGCCCATCAAAACCCCTTGGTGGCAAAAAGGCTCCAAGAATCTCAACGGGTGGTGCAGCAACCAACCGAAGACTCTCCTTAGGGGCAGGGATGCATCAGACTCCTAAGCCTAACAAGAAAGCAGATCAACGCCAAGTCGATGGAGCTTTATCAACTGGTAATTTCGAGTCTTTGACAATAAAAATGTAACTAAATTGCTTATCATAGTGTTGAGTACTTCTCTTAAAATGCATTGATCTGATCTCCTGCAGGAAGAAGAGGGCTTGATGTTGCTGGACTTCCCTCAAGGAAACAGTCAATGAATCCTTGTGAACAGCTACAGTCTCCACTAGTTCGCAAGCCATTCTCACCCATCTCTACCACGGTGGTTGCATCAAAGGCCAACATAGCAACGCCACAGCAACTTGTTCCAAACTCGAAAAGCAACGCAGTAAACGAGATGTCCTCCTTTGCAACTCCGGTCAAGAACAACATTATCAAGAATTTGGAAGAAGAGAAGATGATGTCGATGTTGCAAACACCAAAGAATGTCGCAGCTATGATTCCCATTCCATCAACACCAGCAACAATCTCTGTCCCGATGCAAACTGCACCAACTCCACTCAACAACTATGCAAGATTGCTCCCTGAAAAGACTGAAGTTGTTGAGTACTCGTTTGAGGAACGAAGACTCGCCTTCATGCTACAATCTGAGTCTCTGATCCACGTCTGATTTCAATGTCTTTTAAAACTCAAACAGGTTGTGGATTGGTTTGTAAAAGGTCAATTATATGATTGGCTTTTTTTTTGTGATCTGCGTTACATATGTATGGATTCTTGGAGACTAACAAGAAAAGTCGTTTAGAGTCCAAAGAGACTCTCTAGTCTCTTACCTTTCGTGAAGTGGAGCTGGAACTCTCTAGTCGCCCTAAGTTATTTTAACAGCCTCGCATTTTTAAAATTTTCTCCCAAGTACACTGAAATTTATTAGCTATTCAATTGTGACCTATGGAAATTAATTTATGATTATTTATTGTCTTTTACATAATATAAAATAATAAATAATATATTGATAATTGACATTATTTATTTTCTTTTACATAATATAAAATAATAAATAATATATTGATAATTGACAAACCATTAAATATTATGTACGTAATTAAATTGATGCAATCATATAAATCAAAATAATCACTCTTGATTATTTATTTACAATCATTTTATGGTAAGTAAGTCTAAACAATCGTTTTTATCTATTATGTACGTATATAATTAAATTTAAATGATATTAACATCTATATATTAACTATGACTTCCTAATCATATGATTTTACTAGGGTCGGTCCGCCCTACGGGCGAAATAAAAATTATCAAATTTTTTTTTTTTTTTTTTTGTCATCAAACATACAGACTCATATTGACTCTGTACACCAAACTGGTAGCTCGGCATCCATGTGAATGACAAAAGACGATTGTTGTCTGGCACTGCGTGCTAAACGATCCGCCCTTGAATTTGCCGTCCTTGGTACATAGATGAGCTGTGAGCTATGGAAACTACTTTGTAAGCTTCTGATATCCTCCAGATAACTTGCGAACGCCGGCCACTCTTCTGGTTCCGAAACCATCTTCACCAACTGAGAACAATCCGTTGCAAATGTAACCTGAAACTGACGTAAATTCCTCATACATTCCATTGCCCAAATCAATGCTTCCACCTCCGAGTGAAGGGGAGATATACTTGCCCGCACATTTCGTGCCCCCATTAATCCCTCATATCCTTCCAGAGTACTGTACCATCCTTGTCCCGAGAAAGAGTCTTTATCCTTCCACGAACCATCTGTGAAGCACCATCTCCCTGAAATTGAAGGAGGCTGATATGCTTGAGGTGGTATAGTGTGTCGGATAGTCAACTCTTGGGCCGCAGCCCACATAGTAGCCTCCGTTTCAGCCAGCTTTAGTGTATCCATGGCATCAACATCCAGATTACTAAAGACCTTACTGTTCCTTGCTTTCCAAATATACCATAGGATCCATGCAAATTGATGATCAGTCATCTTGGGTAAAACTCTCCAGAATAAATGATCCATGTTATTATACAATGATTCCGAGGGGAAAACATGTGGATGTGTTGGTATAGTTGATAATGCCCATATTTGCCGTGCTGGAGGACATTCAAAAAATACATGATTCAAAGATTCCTCTGTACTCCCACATCTGTCACAAATAGTGTCCCCTTGCATTCCTCGGGCTTTTAAATTCTTTTTAACCGCAACACACCCTGATACAATCTGCCAAAGAAAGTGTTTTATCTTTGGTGGACACTTAACCTGCCAACAAAAAGCTTTTAAAGAATCTACCGTTGGTCCATAGAAAGCTAGTTTATTTTCTTTGTCGGGATAAACCATTTCCACCTCATATCCTGATTTAACCGTATATTTTCCATTTTTGGTAAAATGCCAGCCATCCTTGTCTTTTATACAAAACTTACTGAGAGGTATACTTTCAATAATCTTTGCATCCAATGGATCCACCAAGGCCCTAATGGCTTGTGAGTTCCAAGTCCTAGAACCTGGAATAATGAGAGATTCAACCGTAAGTTCCGGAAATAAATCGTGATGGTTTTTGTTTGCAGGTCTCGGGCGAGTGGTTGGGAGCCAAGGGTCATTCCATACTGAAATAGATGAACCTGTTCCCACCCTTTTAATTAGTCCTTTGCTAACCAGAGATCGAGCAGATACGATACTCCTCCATCCATATGATGGAGAGTAAGAACGGATTGGTTCCAGGGGTGAAGCGTTCCGGAAATACCGACCCTTGAATACTCGAGCAAATAGAGTATTCGGTTTATCTATGAGACGCCAAAGTTGTTTTCCAAGCATTGCCGTATTGAAATTCAAGATATCCTTAAAACCCAAACCACCCTCCTCTTTAGGAAGGCAAACCTTATCCCATGATTTCCAGTGCATGCCTTTCGTGCTTCCTCCCGGACTCCACCAAAATTTCGCAACCGTACTCGTAAGCTTCTTTATAGTAGTTTTTGGTAATCGATAACAGGACATTACATGGTTCGGTAAAGCCGTAACCACCGATTTAATAACCACTTCCTTCCCTCCTTTAGTAAAGTACCTAAATGTCCACCCATTAATTCTTGTATCTAATCGGGTTTGGACAAATCCAAAGACTTGTACCTTAGATCCACTTAGATTTTCTGGTAATCCCAGATATGACCCCATACCTCCGATATTCTGGATCCCCAATATATCCCTCATCTCTTGCCTCCTAGATTCCTCAATCTTATGTCCGAATTGAATAGATGATTTTTGAAAATTAATCAGTTGGCCCGAGACTGCCTCGTACTCCTTTAGGATCCTGAGAATAGTCTCACATTCTTCCCTCTGTGCCTTACAAAAGAAGAGACTATCATCTGCAAATAGCAGGTGAGATATCGGTGGACAAGCTCTCGCTACTTTCATTCCCGTCAATTGTTTTCCTTGTTCCGCTTTCTTAATGTTTGCAATCAGAGCCTCTGTACACAAAATAAAAAGGTATGGAGATAGTGGATCCCCTTGCCTAAGACCCCTTTGTGGGGTTATAAGTCCCTTTGGTTGACCATTGAGTAAAACCTGATACTGAACCGAAGAGATACATTCCATCATTAGTTTTGTCCAATGTGGGTCGAAACCTAGTTTAGTGAGAAGTGCTTGGATAAAATCCCATTCCACCCTATCAAATGCTTTACTCATATCCGTTTTTATCGCCATATACTTATTTTGACAAGATTTATTTGTCCTCAATCCATGAAACATCTCTTGAGCAATCAGAATATTATCTGAGATCAGCCTCCCTGAAACAAAAGCCGATTGTGTTTCCGATATTAGTCGTGGAAGACATATTTTCAACCTCTCACAAAGCACTTTTGATAGAATTTTATATCCGACATTACAGAGACTGATGGGTCTCAACTCTGTCATCCGTGTAGGTCTTTCCGTTTTTGGAATCATACAAATGTTGGTAAGATTCAACCTTGGATCCATATCTCCTGTAGTTAAAAAATGATTAACCAATTCCACCAGATCATCCTTTATAATATGCCAAGAAATCTGAAAAAAAAGAGCAGTCATTCCATCCGGTCCCGGTGCCTTTTCTGGGTGCATCATAAATAAGGCTTGTTTCACCTCTTCCTCCGTTGCCACCCGAAGAAGACGTTGATTCATCTGAAATGAGATAGCTGGTGTTACCTCTTCCAGGAAATTATCAAAATTGGAAGGATCGGTGGTCGTGAACAAATTCCCGAAGTAATCCACGGCCACCTTTTCCACTCCATTCTCATCCGTTATCCAAGTACCTGCCTCATCATAGAGACCCACAATCCTATTTCGAATCCTTCTTTGCCTTGTTAGTGCATGATAGAAATTAGTATTTAAATCCCCCGATGAATACCACATATTTCGGCTTTTCTGATGCCAATACTCCTCTTCATCCTTATATGCATCCTGGAGTTTCTTAGAGACCTCAATAATCTCCTCTTGTGACCTTGAATCATCAGATTGTACTTCTTCCAGTGCTTTTTGAAGCTCCGCAATTTTTTCCTTTCCATACAGTGGATTATTTTTTCTCCAAGCCGCTATCTCGTGCCTGCAGTTACTAATTTTTGAAACTATGTCCTCTGATATACCAGGGCCAGATTCCTTCCATCCCGAGACTATTGAGTCCAAAAGACCCTCTTGTCCAATCCATCTTTTATCAAACCGAAATTGTCCTTTTCTTCTACGGACTTTATCCTCAATAAATGCAACTACGGGTCGATGGTCGGACCCCACCATTCCTAAATATTCCGTATATGAAACCGGGAAAAGGGTGTGCCATTCCTCGTTGGCTAGTGCGCGATCCAGTCGACATCTGACTGTAAAAGCTCCTTTACCCTTTCCTCTCCTACCTTGCCACGACATTTTATTTCCCCGTGCCGGGAACTCAAGTAACCCACTATTCCTTATCATGTCATTGAAGGGGATAAAAGAGTTGGCACTCCGTAACGCTCCTCCCTCTTTCTCATGGTTACCAGTAATTTCATTCAAATCTCCAATTATAAACCATGGGTCCGATCTCGCCAGCCCATACCTTGTCAATCTCTCCCATACCTGCTCCCTTAGTTTCTGTACCGGATCACCATATACAAATGTTAAAAAAACTTTTTTACCAAGGGTAACCGCTTCGACATCTATCATTCTATTGCTCGTATACAAAACCTGAACCTCCAATTCATTATTATAGAAAAGTGCTAAACCTCCACTTCTCCCATTCGGATCCACCGTAACCAAATTATCATAACCAAAATGTGCCTGAATACCTTGTAAGAATTCTGCATCTTGTTTTGTTTCCGACAAAAATAGAAACTCTGGTTTATATTTGTGCCAAATTTCTCGGAGATAACTCATGGTCCATTTACTTTGCACTCCCCTACAATTCCAACTTAAAATCTTCATATAATATATTTTATTAAACTAGGAGATACAGATTCGAAGCGATCATAATATCTCGTGAACACCAAGAAACCCATTATCCGAATCCACACAGACCATAATAATCCCTCATGGTCGTGCACTACAAGATCATTCAAGACTCCATTCAGCTGAATCAAATAAATTTTCCAGAGAGAACAACGCAATCTATAAATACTCCACCCAGATACAACTTTTAATATTTTAAAATATGTGTCCGACAAAATATCAGGCCAGACAAAATTGCAATTTGAACCATACTTGGTGTAAGAATAGTCCAATAAGTCACAACATATTTCAGTGCCATTTATTTCCAAATATAAACTATATGTGCCGTATAAACAAGTCAAACCAAGCCTCAATAATCGTTCCCCCATTTCCTTCTCCATCTCCAATAATAAAATTTCCCACCCAATATGCCATTTGACTTTCAGTCCCCAACCTGTCCAGAATTTCCAAACAAAACAGTGATACCTCAGTGTTGTATACATCTCTGTCGAACCATAGTTTCCACTTGTTATCATCAATATAAAATCCCAATAATAATTCATGACCCATGCATAGCCACTCCAGTACCCGTACCTCAAAACCCCAATATTATTCCATTGCTTGACTTGAACAAGTAAACAGCCATAGAAACATAAAGACACTACAACACCCGAAACATAGGTACTAAGACCATATAACCCAACATAAAAACAAATGCTCATGGAGCTTATTAAAAACAAAGACCACCCCACAACAAGATCCCCATCCTGTTTATCAGACACTAAATAAAAATAAAACCCTTGATCCATAGACCTATGGTTTTTGATGGACAGCAAGCAGGTTTGATGCAACCTTAGTCTCCTGCTGATACTTATCTCCTGCTCGATTTCCTGGACGAGCTGGCACCTTCTTACGAGGAGATGCAAGAGCTTTGGCACTTCTCATTTTGGAGCTCGCTGCAGTACTCACCGTGTTTTTAAAGAGCCTCTTCTTTGTTACCTGTTTCATTGCCTCCTCTTCTACCTGTTGCCCTTTCTCTTCCACGACCACCAGTGGTGCTTCAGTATCGTCAATGTCACCAAGAGCCGCATGTTCCTCCAATTCTAAACTCATGGCTGCCAGCTCTTCCTCCGTCGGCTCTGGGAGATCATCTTCTGCATCGAGATCATCCCACTCCATCATCTCCTCCTCCCCTATCTTCAAGTTACCCTCTACTAGCCCCTGGAGTTGCTTAAGACCCTGCACTGCATCAGTTGGGTCTGAAACAACTTCAGTACCAACCGCCTGTGTTTTAGCCAACTGTTCTTGAAACTCCTTCGAAGGAAGTGACATGTTACCATTATCCTCAATCCTGATCTCTCCCTCCTCCTTCTCATCCTCCTGTGCCCCCAGCTGAGTCTGGTTTGCAATGATGCGACCTAGTGACCCATCTTTTTTCCCCTCTTGATCGTGTGAGCGTGTGTCTTCCCGACGAGGGGACTTATGGTTCGACACCTCTCCTTCTCCTCTGTTGTTTACTTTGGTTCCAGAGGGTTTCCTGTTACTCTTGTCTGCCATTCTCACCCATTTGGATTTAGTATCATCAATCATCTTTCCCTTACCCTTACCAGTGTACTCCCTCGAGTCTCTCTCTCGATTCTGTTGAGTTCCATTCCCATGAAGCACGACGCCTTTGTAGCTTCTAGCCCGGTCGTCATACTTATGACCTTCATGCCATCCCCCGTTACCTTCAATAGCCTCCATTTTCCTCTCTGGAACCTGTTTGAAACCTTTTGTCGTTGGGCATATCCCTTTATGGTGACAAAGGCTCCCACAGAATTCACAGTAGCCGAATAGTTTCTCGTACCGCAATAAGATAGGAACTTCCTCCCCATCATAGAACTCACCACCCTTGAAATCAACAGAAGTCTCGAAACATAGCTCCTTGAAGGCGTCCACCACTACCAATACTCGCATCAGGTCTAGGTCCACCTCGATCACCCTACCAATAGCATCGCCTATGCTTTCAAAATTTGGTGCTGTCCTAAACTCCTTAGAAACCCCCAGAACCCGAACCCAGAATGGAATTTCAGATGGGTAATTCAATGACCTCTTTGGTTGCCATTTCGCCAAAGCTATCATCCAGAAATCAAAATGATATGGCTGGAACTTGAGCACACCTTCAATGTCTTCCTCGTTCTCAAACTCGAACTGGAATTTACCAAGACCCAGATCTTTCCCAACCACACGATCCTCAAGCTTCCAAATCTTCGGTAGGTTTGAAAGCAAAGCCTTCATCTCCTGTGCAGGTGGGTTCATGCACCTCCCCATCAGTATCTTGGAACAAGATTTGATCAAGTCAGAGTTGTCGAAATGAGCAACCGTGATTTTTAACCTCTTGCGAGTCCCTTCGCCCATCCTTGTTTCACCCAATGATCCCAATAACTGACCCTGCGCCATTGATACCACAATCAACTCTTTTCTGTGACTTAGTTTAAAAGAGTAGAGAAACTTGAAACTGATTAAGAGAAATCCCATTCCCGAAATGATTTTATAGTAAGTCCATGTTGCCTTCTCTTTCCTCTGTGACAAATCACTCCCGATATCAAAATTATAGGTGAAGATTCCCTCAAATCCCCACTGACAATCAAATTGATCCTCCCGTATCTCCATGTTTCCAAAACAAAATAATCCCTTTCCCCTCTCTGTGTAATCAAAAATCTCAAAGTAATTACCTTGGTATCCCATCAATCTCGTATTACTTCTGATTGGAATCGGAAGCCAATATCCCCTTGATATCGCTATCTCTTGTATCTTGATGTTTCCCTTCCTTCGATCTTCCCTTATCCCATTGAGATCCTGAAAAAATCCTCCATTATCCCCTCTCTGATTCCTTCCCTCATCCCGATCCCCCTTGATTCGAAACCCCCCGCCGATTCCTGGATCCCACCACGATTTCATCAAACCTAAAAGTCCCCCTTGATTCTGGGTTTTCTTGTTCCTTAATCTCAGCTGCAATAAAAATTATCAAATATTTAAGTAGTTAGAGTAAATATTTAATATAAATTGTAATTATTTAAAAATATACATATTAGTTAAATTTTCTACATTTTATTGTATTTGAAATAAACCATGTTATCTGAAAAATTAGTTATAACTTAAAAAAATATTACTTGTTATTTTTCTAAATATGATTTTTGTTTTCTTATTAAAAGATTTAAGATGATTTTCTTTTGTTAAGTAATCTATGTTTGAATTATATATTAAGAATTTTTTTTTCTTAATATATAATTCAAACATAGATTACTTAACAAAAGAAAATCATCTTAAATCTTTTAAGAATTGAATGTGGCATTACATTATTATTGTGATTTGTTTAGGAATTGGATGACCATGAAAGTAAAAAACCCGTGTAACTTTTCTTTTTTCATTTCTGTTAAAAGAAAAAAAATTGTAAATAAATTCACATTTTTCCTTTAATTTCATACACTTAATATTTTTACTAAATTTAGTTTTTGCAGTAGATTATTGTTAAAATTTTATTTGAGATAAAATGTATAGTTAACTATAAAATTAGTTATGTAATATATATGTGTGTTACCATAAGAAATTTATGATGTATAATTAATACACGTGTAATATATGTTAATTGTGTAGCATAATGCTTATTTAGCTTGTAAAATAGTGTCAATGACAAAAAAGCTTGTAAATAGTGTTGTTTATATTGTAAGTTCTAACTTAATAAATGTAAATGTGATTGTGTCCAAACTGGATGGTCTTATTAAGAAGAACTGTAATTTATTTTTGATATGAAAACTATACATATCTCGTTTAAATTATGAACACAATTTTTTTAATCTGTTTGTAATAAAAGCATGTGTGACATTGATTATAATGTTGTTGTGATAGCATATAATCATAACTTTTGTAAGATGACATCCTCTAATCTTTAACCCCGTGGAATGATTTAAACTCTAGCCCATAGATATTTTGTTAACTTATTTTTTTCTAATTACTTTTTACATAAACAACACTAAATTAAAACCTAGCGGAGAGGTTCCTCATTGGGGCAAATTAATCAAACTTAAAAATATCTTATATATTTTAGATATTTTGTCTATTATATCTAAAAATAATTAGTATATTTATAAATATAAATTTATTTCAGATGAAATGTGAAAATGAAAGCATCGTATAATTTTTTTTTCCTAAATTTTCTTTATATTTTCTAAACTATCTATTTTTGGATTATATTATGTATGTTTACCTTCCATTTTAATATCAACTTTCAATATTTGTTGTTCTTTATGTATAATGATTTTATCTATAATGAAGCTAACTACATTATTTATAGAATAATAAAATGTTTAAGTTTTCTAATTTTTGATAAAAATATATGAAATGTACAAAAAAACTCTTCTATTACTTAATTTTTTCTCTTAAATAAATCCAACAAAAAAAGAAACAAACTTACATTTGACTAATCTTTTTCTAACACAATTACATTTGACTGATCATATATATAAAAGTAAAGGATTCATCAATATCAACGGAAGTTTTTAGACTATTGGGATCAAACCATAAATGCAAAAAAGACATTAAAACTGAGTCTTGTCTTTAAATATCAACATTTAATGGTTGTAGAATTTGATCAAAAAATAGTGGGTGGAGACTTGGTTGCAGCTCGTTGATTCAAGCTTTAAAGCTTCCCTATTTTTAGCTACGTTAATGGAGTTATATCTTCCATCACCTTACTTGACCACCTTCTTCTCCTCTGGTTTCTTAGACAGTAAAATTTCTTGCACATAAGCGATCCAATGCATTCCACATGCTTAAAGATATTACAACAAAACCATAACCCTGTTTAGTAAATCCAATTTGATTAGAAAAAACAGTTAGGATGGTTAAAAATTGAATCGGTTTACCTTCATGTCCAACCATAACATAACGTTGCGGTTTCCCTTAGCATTTTTTTTCTACTTGTTTACAACAAATTCAGGAAGTAGGGAAACGACTTTGTCTGCTCTGCTAAAGATCAGAGCCACTATAGCTCTCAAGACTCTTCCTCGTCACGGGCTGAATCACCATCATCACCAAATCATTTGCCGCTTCACCCAAATCTAGCTCCTCCTATACCGGAAATTGCCCAGAATCTTATACATCATATAATCATAAAGATATTTAGCTTTATGCTCGATTCAAACAATGTTTTTGTCAGAAACTTATTCATTTACTTCCTGTTTTGTGATGGTTTCATTGAATCTTTCAGCACCTTCTCTTCTTCTCAAAGGAATCTCCAGAATCCAGATGATCCAAAAACAAAGTATATTGGCTTAAAGACAATGCTCTTCTCCCCAGTATGGCGGTGCCAAACATCTTGATATTATCTAACCATTTCGGCAGCTCTGAAACCGTGAAGACTCTTTCTATTTCTTTACAATATCAACACAGAATAACCACTTTTGGGCATGGATAAGTTTTTTTTTTCTTCAGTAATGTCCTGCAGATTGTTTAAAACTATCATACAATAATCTACTTTTAAAATCTTAAACATTGTTGAAAACTAAAATTTACTCAAGCAAAAATCTTACGTATGAGATTTGACAAATGGTTTACGATTTGTAAATCTTAAAGGAAAACGGTTGGGTCTGTTTTTTAAAATCGCCGGAGTTACCTTGGCGTCCAGGAGAAGCATATTGACGCCCATAACGATTTAAGAAGAAATCCATATGAATCGGTTGAATGTAGCCGTAACCCCTCCGGTTTCCCTTAGTCAGCGAGAAGAAATCCCCACTGTTCCTGATGTTTCTCGCCTACCAGACTGCACAACCTAACCTCGACGATGGATGAAAAACTACCGGACTTCAAATAAAAAGGAAGAACTTCTGAGTTAGCCATTTCTGAGGAAAAAAAATAGTTTACTTTGTTGACTCAACAGATCGAGAAGATGGTTTCGAGAGGAGAAAGGCTTGCCTTTTTATACGCGCAGTGACACCGCCTTCCAGAAGGGAAATTGCATTCAAGGATAGATATGGTTAATGGAGTTAAGAAGAGGTTTAATGAGACGAATCTGTAACTGAGAACGTTTTGGTTGATGAGAAATAAGATCAGACGACGCAATCGAAACCCTACAAACAGATTCATCAACTCGAACCCAAAAAATTAATCTCTCCAACGGCGGAGAACAAAGAGCGGAGATGAACCCTAATTTTCCATTGGACGCGCTAGAAGAGAATTATGGCTGGGTTCATTCTGCCAAACGAAAGCCCACAAAATTAAAAGTAGTCCATAAGTATCGC
Source organism: Raphanus sativus (assembly GCF_000801105.2). Taxonomy (NCBI): domain Eukaryota; kingdom Viridiplantae; phylum Streptophyta; class Magnoliopsida; order Brassicales; family Brassicaceae; genus Raphanus; species Raphanus sativus. The sequence continues at coordinate 11,689,946 of NC_079519.1, forward strand.
TGATCCCTTTTAATGAAATGCAGCGTTTTAGACACGTGGCGCGCTGCAAAAATTCGACTTAATGACGTGGCACAACAGGAGAGAAGGAACATTTTTTTATATATATAGATAGATGATCTCTTGTAATCTTTTTTTACAAAATCTTTAAATTATTGATAAAAACATTTTGATGTGGGACTTTTAATAGTTTTATAGTTTATAATCGCTCATAGAAATTTACTGCAAATTTTGAAATTAATATATTAAGTTCACAAATCTTTTTTAATGCAAATTTTAAATTAATATATTTATTTATGTATATATATATATATATATCTTATATATCTTATTAAGAATATTTTATTAAATGAGATTTTTACTCATATGGTTTTATAATCATTAGTATCTTGTTATTATAAAAAATTAAACCACTGATCATAAATTTTTCAATGTGGACTTTTTAACAGTTTTAATAATTTATAGTCATTTAAAAAAATATATAGCATACACAAAAAAAAATAAAAAAATTATTATATGGTTAATATGATTGTTATTAATTCTTTAATATTAAAATCATTAATTTCATTAATGTGTCATATACATTATATATATATATATATATATTAATCATGTTAGGTAATTTTGTAACTTTTATTTTAGGATAAAATGAAAATATTAATTGTACACTATTAATAATCTTATGATTAGTTTAATGAGAAGTAATATATGTTTAGATGGACCAATATATTCTCTAGAGACTTTGAGAAGCATTTTTATGATGATATATGTCATAGATAAAATGTTGTAATGTTTCTCAAATAATTACAAGTGATGTGATCAATTTTTAACAATTTTTATCAAATTATGCATATCACAGTTAATTAACATAATCATATTTTGTTTATATAGTTTAACTCGAATTAAACCTAAATTGAACCTTAATCATAACTCACAAACATGTATAGGCTAAGATTATTGGTCAAATTTATGTTCAATCGGACTAAACTATTTTTAATTCTTTAAGCAAGACATGACTATGTTAATTAAATGTAATTTGCTTAATTTGATAAAATTGTGGAAATTGATCAATTTATTAGTTTGGGATACAATTGAGGAGCTAACAAGTATTTTGCATTGAGTATTGATGCCAATAGTTTAGAGGATAATTGATGTCAACCTATTTATTTTTTATTCCACTTTACTTTTAAATTAAAATATTATTAAATTAATCAAATAAGAGGTGGTCTGAGAATCCATATCGAAATAAAACAATAAACATATGGATACTTCATATGACAATCGCGTTTTGAATTTGAAGTATGTAAAATCTTGAAATCTTTTTCTTAGTGATCCTAACTCCTTCAGTCTTACTGAGAAGCTTGGCTATGTTTTTTATTGCTCAATTATTAAAACTTTAGGAAAGTGGCTGATTGCAACTACCGTCCATGTAGTTACAAAAGGGGTTTTAAACCATAAGTCTCGCTCCAACGGCCCGACGGGTTATCTACGGACCCTCCCTGCGAATGATCCTACATCAAAAATTTTCCGTAATGAAGGATGGTCATCCACTGGAAAATAAAATAAAAATATGAATCAAGTCTTTGCAATTCGATCCAAAATACTGACAGATTAAATAGCATTACATATTGTCCATTAACCAAACAAGTGCTTCCAGATCTGAATACAAAGAGGACTCTAGCCTCCTTTGATTATTGGTACCCATAAGCTGAATTTGACATGGCATGTTCTCATCCACATCCACAATATTGTGATGTACAAGTCCATGAACCATCCACCATACAATTTATTATAAGCATACAGTTTGAGAAGCTACATGATGTAATGGTCGCACCTCAACAGAGTGACTGATGTCTTCGCTGCAAATCAGGCTTGATGTTTTCCTTTTGCATGCCTTATCAACTCTAAAAGGTCCATGTGGATTCCTCTGAATAATTTGGCATTCCAAGTTTTCGAGATACCATATTATCCATATATAAAGATCTCTATCCAACTCTAAATCTTCTATATTAGCCATAAGAGGTAATCTAAGTTGGTATAGATGCTAGAAACTGAGAAAATGTTTGAATTGGATGGTGTAGATGATAATATGGTTCAAAGCTTGTGGACATTGGAAAATAGTATGATTTACAGATTCATCAAGCTTCTCACATCTAGGCAAATGATTATCACATCGCATATGACGCATGTTAGGTTTCTTGTTACAGCTAAATGCCATGTTGTAATCTTTCATATAAGATGGCACATCTTCTGAGGACATTAAATTTCCAACTAAATGCTTGAAACCTATTGATATTAGTCTTTGAGTATATGATCTCTAGTTTTCAATTTAGAATATTCTTGCTACCCAATATCTCGATTTGACAGTGTACTAGGACACTCTTCATATAGCTCCAACAAAAAGTATGTCGATGGATTGATTGGCTTAAGGCCAGGTGGTATGTGTCCTCCATTACAACAAACTCTTGTCATTACATCTGGTCCATGAGCCTTTTACGTATGCATCATAAATAAAACAAGTTTTTCTTCTCATTATACAATTGGGGATTTTAAATCCTTGTTAATTTTATTTGTGACAGTATATGAAATATTTTCTAACTCTTCACTGATCTCTTTCGGTTAGATAACTCAAAAACATATCTAAAATAATTAGTGGCAGTGGCTACTAGTCCTTCCTCTTCAACCAACTCTCCTCTGTTCTGGATATTAATTCCTCACGCAATCGCCTCGTTTCATCTGCTAAGTATGTATGGCAATGGTTGGTCCAAGGACCACTTTTATATAGTATAGAGATATATCCCCAGTTTTTTCCTGTCGAGGAAATTATTCCCTAATAGTAAAAGAATCATCTATTGGTTAAATATTAGGATGGACCACCTAGAATAAACGAGAAAGTTTTCTACCTGAAACCTTCTACTTAATCCCACGAAGAGAGATAGATGCAACATACCGTAGTGCTCCCTATCTAAACCTTTGACAAGCATTGGAGCAAGGCGGATAACCTTTTAACATGGGCCATGAGGTAATTTTTAGATTTCGAGATAGCTCTTACCTTCCCAGATAAAGATTCATTCTGTTTTTTTTTTCAGGTCCAGAAGAAGAAAGATCAGCAGAACATAAATCTGTCTGCATGATGAGGTTGGTCTACGATCAGAGCTAGATGATCGCCCAGAAAGTTTCTTTCGTCAAATCACTCCCCCGCCCAATCTTTAAATTAGTGGATGGTCACCGCCCAATCCTAGAACATGAATCTCTTTCAATGTCGACCAGAAGATAAAGACACCGATGCAAGCTTTGTTCCACAACGAATCGACTTATTGTCATTCCTGGCACTTGGCGCATGACTTTGATCAACCCCAGTTCCGTCACTCGTATCTGGTTGAACCAGTACTTCCTTTCCGCCGTTTATAGGGACCACCCACTTCCGTTCCCATGAGTGATTCGAGAGACAGTACACGGAGATTAATCGGTCTCTTTTGATTCTCATTCTAAAAGTTGAGCAGCCTGTTAGCATAAAGATGGCAATTATCTTCCTTCTATTCGTTTTGGAGTCACAATATTAGAAACGAAGTCCCGAGGCATAAAAGAAACATTTTTTACGGGATCCTGAAACCACCAGCCTCCCCGGCCTAATTCACGATAAGCCCACCAACTTCCTGGCAAGATGCCTACGGTTAAAACCACCAACATGTCAAGATCCAAATTCGAATTGGTTCATGTTCCTCGTTCAAAAATATTACCTGATTCATCAATTGAACATGTAATTATGTTTTTTCTCTGTCCTTGGCTTGGTTAGCGTATGTGAAAATTTTGAGTTTACACCTCTTCTCATAACTAAAGCACTAATATTCTTTTGCTTCCAGAATATTTCCTCATCTTAAGAATTTCAGATAATTTATTTAAAGCAACTACTAACACCTTAATAGACAAATAATCATTGACGTACATGTTTTTGATCTTCTTTTAAGTTCTTCCATTAACTTTTCTGAGTTTAAAATATTTTTCCTTTCCATTTAATCAATGACGATATCTTGATATATGAGCCTTGACATTTACATTTGTTGGAAAATCTAGTGAGTTTCGTCATTCAAATGTTACTTGTTAAAAATACTGTAATTATCATATAATTTAGCAGACTTTTTTTGATAAAAAGTAAATATCATAGATATGAAAAAAGATTTACAAGTAGTGTAGATCTAGAGTTTTGTTACTCCTTGGCAAAAAAAAAAGAGAAAAAAACAAGGATGTAACATAAAAGTAGATAAGTTAAAATTGGTTTCATCTCATCCATTTGGACATAAGACTTAGGAATTGCTTCCTCTTTCTTTTGATGTCAATTGTGTTTCTCAACCCCTTATCAATCTGCCGGTAGACTACATCTGGAGTTAGGACGATCTGGTTGTGAAGGATGTTGTTTCTTTGCTTCAATAGATGATTGATGATCGCTTGAGCAGCCAGTTTCTTAAGAATAGAACGAGACTCATATTTTATAGTTACTTAATGTCAATCTGTATATAACCGAATATAGCTAACTACCTATAACAAACTCTTGTCCATAACGGTCTAGATGACTAAACATGTACAGGTCGCACACTAAGCTCTCTACAGATGATTGATAATTTATGAGAATAGTATGTCTTTTGCCGGGGACAAGAGTCACGGGCGCGGAGATTTTGTAGTTAAGATTTGGATCGGTCAAAGTGTTTTGGTTACAGTCAACATAAAAGAAGAAGAAAACTTATTAAATGACGTTATATCTGACTCAAACCCCTTTTCTTTCTCAAATTTTTATCAAGATGGAAATCTCAAAATCAAGTCATCTAATTAAAATTAGCCCCCTACTCATACCCTTTTATTAATTGAATTTAGCTTTAGCTGTATCCCAAATTCCAAGACTGGATTGTAGTAATATTCTGAATTTTTTTGAAAAAGCCCATTATTACAATTTTTCGAATTACACCTTTCTTTTCTCCTCTTTCTCTCTCTCTTCATTTTGAATTTATTAAATTCAAAATGTAATAATGTAATAAATATCTACTCCTTTGATTTATTTATTTATTTATTTATCATTTTACGTATTGATTTTTCTCTCTCCATTATCCTTCTGAAAACCCTAATTTCTCACATCTGTAAATCAATTTCTCCCTAAACTTAACCCACCCGTAGAAAAAAAAAAAGAATCCAAAATTTTCTGCTGGTAATTATGAGTGTTTTAGGAGAAATTCATCCGAAACTAAGGTTCCGCCATGGAAGCTTCGATCTTTTTCTTCACTAAGTTCAAACTTGTTTTTCACTTTGCAAGACTTCCATCTTTTTATTCTCTTCTGAATCTTACTTCTTCCTCTGGATCTCTCTCCTCTTTTTCTTTCTCTTGTCCGTACTTTTAAAGTCAGAAGCTTGAACCTGTCGTGATCAGCAAGATTCCACTGTCCTCTTAATCTTCTCCCTAAACTGTCGGAATCTCTCCTTACAGAATCTAATGGAAGAGAGAGAAGGAACCAGCAACAACAACAACAACAGCATCATAAGCAGCTTTGGTCTGAACCAACATCTAGCTCCTCCTCATCCTCCTACTGGTGGTGTCTTCCATATGGACCCACCACGGTCGGAAAACCCTAACCCTTTTCCTGTCGGGTCCACCGCCGCATCCGCATCTGCCTCCGTCGCGGCGGCGGCTAAAGCTCCTGAGAGTGCTGCTCCTCCTTTCAGCTTAACAATGCCGGCGGAGAATACGTCTTCTGAGCTAAAGAAGAAGAGAGGGAGACCGAGGAAGTATAACCCCGACGGTTCACTCGCCGTGACCCTTTCTCCGATGCCCATCTCCTCCTCCGTTCCCTTGACTACGGAGTTTGCTTCTCGGAAACGAGGGCGTGGCCGCGGGAGAGGACGAGGACGAGGGAGAGGTCGTGGACTTGTTGAGCCGCCGCCGCCCATCATCAACAACAACAATAACAATTGGGTCAAGAATCCTCAGATGTTCGAATTCGACAACAGGTCTCCTGGTAATTGTTGCTTATATCTCACTTGTTTTTGGTCTCAATACGTGGTGGCTTGTAATGGATCTTATGCTGTACTGGATCTCTTTTTCTTTTGGTTTGACTTGTACAAAAAAAAGTTGGAGTAAGGACAAAAGTTGTTGTCTAAAAGATAGTGAATGCTTCTATCTGAAACACTGTCTGCTAAACTGGAAATATATCATAAGGGGAGTATCATTTGATATATAAGCACTGTGATTAAGTTGCATAGACTGTTTGGCAACTAACAACTCAAGATTCCATCCTAAAAACTGCTCACATTCTACCTTTAATAGTTAGTCAATTTATTGATTTATTTGATGTTTACTTTTTTTTTTTGCAGTTGTAAGAACTCCAGAAGTTGTTACTAGTGCAAGTTTTACGCCTCATGTGCTCACAGTAAATTCCGGCGAGGTATGTTCCTTTGATTATTATTCTTTACTGTATTGTTTTTAACAAGGAAACAAGATAAGTTTTCAGTTTTCTTTTTAATATGAACACATATTATCACACTATGCTTTGTGACTCTTTTCGGCACACTGATTCGTAATAACAGGATGTGACGATGAAGATTATGACATTCTCTCAACAAAGCTCTCGTGCTATATGCATACTTTCTGCAAACGGTCCCATTTCTAATGTTACCCTTCGTCAGTCTATGACATCTGGTGGTACTCTCACTTATGAGGTCTGCTCTCTCTCTCTCTCTCTTAGATCCCTTTAAAGTTTTTCTTTTTACTAATTTATAATTTGCGGTCAGGGTCATTTTGAGATTCTTTCTCTGACGGGTTCGTTTATACCAAGCGAGAGTGGAGGATCGCGAAGCAGAGCTGGAGGGATGAGTGTGTCTCTTGCAGGACCTGATGGTCGTGTCTTTGGTGGTGGTCTCGCCGGTCTCTTCATAGCCGCTGGTCCTGTTCAGGTAAACTATCTTATAGACTCTCTCTAAATGACTGGAGCTTTTTTCTTGTTCTGAAGCATTGTTATCTATCTTTTCAGGTAGTGGTAGGGCGTTTTGTAGCGGGTCAGGAGGAATCACAGCAGCAGCAGCAGCAGCAGCAGATGAAGAAGCAAAGAGGAGAAAGATTTGGGATCCCGACTACAACACAAGCTTCTAACATCTCATTCGGTGGTGGCTCAGCGGAAGATCCAAAGGCTAGATATGGGCTGAACAAGCCTGTTGTTATTCAGTCACCACCAATGTCCGCACCACCTGTACCCTTTTCTCATGAGCCTCAGCCGAGCACTAACGCTGTCCAAGGTTACTACACAAACAACACTGCTGAACAGATCAGGGATCTCTTCTCTTCTCTCCCAGGAGAGGATGATGATGAAGATGATTTAGAAGGTGAAGATGGAGATGATGTAGAATTTGGAGACCATAGCGACTCTGACACCGAGGTTCCAAGCTGATGATTGAGTAAGAGTGAATGAGACATGGATCGTTCTTGATCTTGACCTCCTGCTTCGTTTTTTTCTTTGGTGCCTCCTTGAGATTCTTTAGAGTGTAATGGGTTTTTAGTTGTTTTATTAAACAGAGATGATGCTCACTAAAGAGTTAGGGTTTATTAAAGGATGTAATCTTTAGGGTTGTTTTGACTTGTTTTCTTTGTGTCCCCAAGTGGGTTGTTGTAGAAGTGCAAAACTTAAGTGTGTGTGCAAACTCTCTCAGTTAATTTACTCTTCAGTGACTTATTTTGAAACTTAAATGACTTTTGTTGGTTCGTCTTTGGTGAATCTATCTCCTCTCTCGGAAGTCATTTTCAGGTTTTCAATTTATTTGGCGTTTCACTAATTTTTCTTGTAAATAGATAGTTGTGTTCAAATTTGTTAAACAAAGTGAATGAATAATTTTCTACACATTTGCTAAGTCTGCCACTATGAATTTGGTTAAGCTAAAAATACATATTGAAGATGAAATGACTCGGAGTAAAAAGAGAGAAGATATCATTAAGTAAAGAGTCATAAAATTTTCAAAAACTCACAAGAAACCCCAAACACATATAGCAAGTTTTTGAGACTTACAAAAGTTGGCATTCACACAGTGTGAATCACACTTAATGTCATTAGCTTACTGGAAATATATAAGGACAAAACCTAGAGGTTACATGATCAAGTAATGCTGATATAAAATCAAATAGTAGATGTTGTGGTTTCAAACGTAAAAAAGATTACTGGGTTTGGTGAAGAATCTTGGTAGTCTAAAAAGAGTTGGCATTCACATTATAATACAGTTTTTAATGCCAATTCGAAATTACTTGTTTAATAAGTAGGAGTTGCAATTTTGAGTTGAAGTAAACAATTAGAAATGTTGGATATCGTCCTTCGCTGGAAAGCGTTTTAATACATATCTTAATTTGGTTTAGGAAATCGTATCATTTTTGTCGGAATTTTTTTACTCCCTCCGTTTTATATTACTTATCGTTCTAAGTTTATGCACACAGATTAAGAAAACATTTAATTTTATATATTTTCAAAATAAAAACACTATTACCAATACACATAACCATATACTAACCAATAGAAAAATAGAGTAGATAATATTGTCAATAAATTTTGCATTGAAAACCGAAAACGACACTTATATTGAAACGAAAATTCTACTCTAAAACGACAAGTAATTCGAAACGGAGGGAGTATCTATTAACATTGTTTTTTAGGGAAATCACATTGTATAACTTTCAAACAAATTATAATTCATTGTATAAGACCTAAATTGCAAATATGCATCGTGTTTTTTATATAATAATACCATTATATACTTGTATACAACCGGCAAAACCTGTATAAAAAAACAAAATTTAATTAATAGTTTGTAACTATAAAAGATAAAATGTGGTCTTTCACTACTCAAACATCTTCTTGAACTGAATGTTTTTTCGAGAAAGACAATCAATTGTGGTAAAGAAGAAACAATGATGAAAGCGTAAATGGTGAGTGAACACAACAACTCTTTCTTTTTTTTCTTCATTCTCTTAAATCATTGATTTTCATAATAATGTTTTTATTTTCATACTCCGTTTTCGTTTCGGTTTTTGTTTTATAGATCCAATGATGACGAATAACGATAGCAGATCGGTAAAAGCTTCGTCATGTCAGAAACAGATAGGAGATGAAAACGATTTCTATATAGTGGTTAAAAATGATGGTGAAAAAGTGAATGTGTATCAGCATGTCTAAAAAAGAATAATTGAAAAGGATAAACTCACCGTCTATACTATATTCGATGAAAAAAATAGTATAGTATATATCCTTTAATGTAATTATTTATGTAAGGTTATCAATTTATTTGAAACAAATTTCTATACTACTCCTCAAAAACGTAATAGTCTATCATGCTTTCAAATTTGATAGTTCTTTTCTCCGTCATTTCGTGTAATTGATTGTAATCTAAAATTTATTGTTCCGAGTGTTTGAAAAATTTGATTATTTGGAACATCCATTTACTATACAACTTAGACTATATGGAATAGAAGATATGCAATGTGCTAACCAAGTAAATGGACTTTCAGTTATCAAATATTGGAAAACAATTTATAGATTATATTTGAGTTTATAGGTACATACCTAGGGTTTAGATTTATTAAGTAGAGATCTGGGTATAATAAACCATATTATATACATTCTTTTTGGGTTTATACTTCCTTGATAAGGGTTTAGTTTTTCTACTCAATGGTGTGTCTTGTATTGTTATATTTTATGGATGGGGATGATTTACTATTTGCATTCTATAATATAGATACAACACTGAAAAACTAGAGTCAAATATGTAAACCGATGTCACTGAGATAGAATAGTAAGCGGATGTCCTACCAAACTCCAATTTTGTACAGTGTTGTATTACATCCACTTATTTACTATCTATAGTGATAAATAAACGTATGTGATAAAAAGGAAAGTTACGTGGATGTCCTATCAAAATCTAATTTTGCACCATAACCTCATAAAGTTGTTCACACCATAAAATATGGATGTCATCTCTACATCTATGAGGAACCGGCAACTTGTACGAATCAGGGATAAAACCGGTGAAATTGAAGCAAAATTGTTAGATAATACATGATGTCAAAATTTGACATATTCTGCAGTTAATTTCCTTCTCAAATTTGGTCATTTCACAAATTCTCCTTTTTATCCTTTTTGGATGTCAATTTTGTTTTTTTATTAACTTGTGGAATTGATGAACTATAAAGTTTTTTTCCTGTACAGTATATTGCTTTTATGGTTAGTTGCAAGATTTTCTTATATATATATATATATTGATTGGAGTTAACTGTGGATGCAACACGAATCCTTATTAAAATCGTAACATAAAATATCTGATATGTTTTCTGACACTTGATTTTATGTGTTGGTGTTTGCGTCATTTTGTTTTTGTGTTTCTGTTAGAATTTTGTTTTTAGCATGTTTTTCTCTTTTGGAAATTATTATTTTAGAATTGCATTTCTGATTAGATTTAATATTGGCTTTCAATGATATAAAATTAGTTGAACTTGCTTTCACTTAGTCACACTAATATTAACTTGTGTAATTGTGCTTGCAAATGTTTTAAGTACTCATAATTATAAACAAAATTGTGATTAGTACATAAGATAATTATTGTTAGTGTTCTCTATTTTCCATTGAGTATTAACTTTACGAATGAACTCTTCAACTCTTTTTGAAGCAAACACTCTACTTCCATCTCATTCCCTACTTCCAAGTTCTCCGTTTTACTATTTGTCCCTTTCTCATCCTTCTCTGAAAAGTCTGAACCATGTTGCAATCCATACGATATTATGCGCAAACCGGGTTTGCAGGTCAACGATTGATTAGAACCGGTGTGTTTGGAGGAGAGAAAGGACTTAGACATAAGCCCAGATTCTTGTGAATGGGACTTCGAGGTAAGACTCGGCTCAGATTTCTTAAAAACGGATTTGGAAGAGAGAACCGAGTCGGATATCAACCTGGGTTGCTTCGCACCGGAATTTGACTTGTCTTCGGAACCTGGTTTAGTGTTTCCCAATAGGATTAATATGATGATGAAGTCAAAGAAGAGAAACATGAATGAAGAATTTGAAGCTGTTTTGTTGACGAACTCCAAAACAAAATCTATCATAATCTTCACGATAAACAAACATATAATAGAGAGAGAGAGATACAGCGAAGAAAGATTATTTGTGAGAAAATGACTTTTTGAGAAGTCTTTATAAATAGAAAAGAAATTTTTTAAACAAGTAGATGTTGACAATGACCGCTAAATAAAACAGTTAGAATTTTATTTGTTTAATGATAATATATACTAGTGATTATTGATAAATATACCAAAGTCTTAATAGACTCATTGTCAACTAAATTGTGATAAGTCAATCATACCATCTAAGTCTTCTACAGCACATGGGTCTTTGTTAACTTAGAAAGTCAGTAGATTCAACTACATAACAAAGCTAGACTCGGAAATCTTTCGATGGGGCAAGAGGGTTTCAACAGTATGCAAATAATGATAAAGCCTTCATTGCTTACATGTTTAATCAGAGCATGATAGACATGATTGACCACCAACTTAATAGTTGACAAGCTATCCAAATGAAGCCCTATAGGTAGGATGGACAAAATATTTCTAAAATTTATTTGATTCATTATCCGTTTTGATTTGATTTGAAAAATGATATTTGTACATTTACAATGCAAAAGAAATCCTAAGATTTAATATTTGTTAAATAAAAAGTAAACCACAAATACTAATATTTTTAAAAATAGATATCTGATGCGATATGTTATATACATATATACATGCATTAAAATTATATAAGTACTACATATTTATATATGTTTTACAACATTTTATTCACTAAATTGATTATTAAATTGATTATTTAGTTATTAAGATGTTTAAAAGTATGTGAAATTTTATTTTTGTGATAGAATATGTTATTTATATCAAATTTTAGTTTTCCATTTTTATTATTTTTTAAATATATTTCTATGGATCTCATTAAATATCCGGAAACCAGATATCCACATGGGTGCAGAGTGACAGAAAAAGAAAGTTGTTTGATTCGAGCAAAGCAACGCAGAACGGATCACATATACTTTGAAAATTTCAAATATTATTCAAACTTACGAATACCATATGCTTTCCCACCCCTACCTATAGGACCATCGTATACCAGTTCCACTGCTAGAAATAACTCTTAAAACCAAAGAAGTTCACTTAGTATGTCAGCCATTGCCGACAAATGACCAAGATACCAAATTGTGTTTTAGTATCTTCCTAAAAACCAAAGGACCTTCTAACTGAATAACCAACTTTTAAGCAACCACAAGTTATAGTGCAAGAAGCCTAATCCACGTCACATCAATCATAAATGGTTAATTTTGTATTTAAACGGGAAATAGATCTTTGTCCAACCTCTCTTTTTATACCTGAACTTGCAGATTTTTTTTCTAAGCCAGTTTGACCTTCCTCGACCGACTCTTTTCTCAATTAACACGAGTTCATTTAGATGATGGACCTCATCGAGGGACACAGTGCATCTCCAATAATAACCTCCCCCGCTTTAGTTCACGAGAGACTAAATCGATCGATAAATTAGATAGAATGGATCCATAATGTAAAAGAACTCAGAATCATGTGTATTTAAATTCTGTTTTTGTTATGAGTTGGCATCTCGGCTATCACGAGATGCGATCTCGGTTTACCAAAGTTTTAATTTGGTTCAAAATTGAACCCGAAGCGGTTTAATGTCAAACTGATTTTCTGATTTTATTAGAAGTAGAATTGTTGACTCCTCGAAATGCAGGACATAGCCTTTTTACTAGGTCTAATAGACCTAATCATGGTATTCTTTCGAGTTTCACATCGGTTTCTTATAAACATGAGTCTGCTTTCCTCATTTCCCCCGCTTCATCTAGCGTATCAAGGTAAATTATGTTTCTTGAACTCTCCAATCTCCCCGCATTTGTGATATTATTTTTTAATTTTTCACCACATTATTTGTGATTTTTCCGATCTGCTTTGCCTTTTTGTCTGTTCTTTAAAAAGATTTCTTAAATCCAAAAATGTTCGACTAAAGGAAAAGAGGGCATTGTTGAGACATCAGACTCAGATGAGTCTAAATCTTTTACCAGTTTGAACCGGAGACATATATAGGCGCTAGGAGACATATCGACCGTGGATGTCGTCCAACTTCATTTGGTCCAGTTTTCCAAGAAGTTGCGGCAAGATGAGGAGAATCAGGAAATCGTTAATTAAGAGGAGGTCGGTACTAATGTTGAATAAGCTAATCTTATATGGCTGAATTAGGTACACAAAAAGCCGTTCTTTCATCTTTGGATCTTTATCAAAAGTAGAAAGGCAAGCATGGAGGTTTGTTTGTCATGAAGAAATCCTCGGAGCTGATGTCCAGCCAAAGTCATAGAAGGTCTGGACTGGGTAAATCACCTTCCAGCATGTTCTACAGCACAAGGTGTAAAGATACTCACTAAACACCTAGGTGTTAGGGAAGATTTTACTTTCATGATTTCCAAAACAGATCAACGATTGTGGAGCCCTCTCGTAAGATATGCATACATTTATGAATTGGGGTTCCAGAAAGATAACATGTTGTGGTTCCTCATTCCACATATTATCACCTGTTACTGCGATAGACCACAAATTACCTTCCAGCATGTTCTACAGCACAAGGTGTAAAGATACTCACTGAACACCTAGGTGTTAGGGAAGATTTTACTTTCATGATATCCAAATCAAATCAACGATCGTGGAGCCCTCTCATAGGATATGCATACATTATGAATTGTGGTTTCAGAAAGATAACATGTTGTGGTTCCTCATTCCACATATTATCACCTCTTATTGTGATAGACCACAAATTAAGATTTATTAGCTAACACCTAAATCGATCAGGACTTCCGTAAGACTGATGATGATAGCAGTTGAGATCGATATCTCAATAAGCGTCAAGTGTATGAGGAAATGACCGCTATCAGTGCCAAGCATGACACATGATTTTCTTTGGCCAAAATGAGATCTGAACACAATATATTGACGTGTCATTCCTCTAATGTCTGAGATTGGATACAATATAATTTCTAAGTGAAGATCAACTCAGAATTTTTCACAGAACCTTAAATCGATGTCAAGTGTTTTGATTTCCAAATTTCTTTCTTTTAATTTTATTATTTTTCCAACTACCTTATCATGGCATCTATTTGGAGAATGGACGAACAATATACAAGTAAAAGTTTTAAGTCACTAGAGTTTCCTGGACGTAAGTGACGAGTCGTAGCATTGAGCGTATTAAGAAAAGTTACAAACTTACAACTTCTTCTATATTTCAAGTTAAAATGTCGGGTTGGGGAATTATCTTACTGACTCTTTGGTTAACACTAAGGGGATATTTTTTTCTCCATCCAGATGAACCATCTCAATGGAGCTGAGAGTTTTTGTTCTTTTAGACATTAAAAGTACAAGTCATATGGATAGTTCATCTGAATGAGTTTAAAAATTTACTTAATTTTGAGATCAGCTGTCTGGTTCAAATAGGATCATCTGGATGAAGATGATTTTTTCAAAATGGTGTAATGTCTATTATACTCATACATAATTCAAAAATTACAAACTTAAACCTAATATCAATTTTTTTCACAAAAAATGACAAAACCACAAAAACACATTTTCCCACCAAAATCACAAAAACATTTTTCGCCAAAACCACAAAACGCACTTTTCCGTCAAAATCACAATTTTCTCGTCAAAACCACAAAATCTACTTGCACATCAAACACACATTTTCCCGTCAAGATCGCCAAAACGCATTTTCCCGCCAAAACCACAATATGGATTTTCCCGCAAAAACTGGAAAACACATTTTCCCACCAAACCGTATTTTTCCGCTAAAATCGCCAAAACGCATTTTCCCGCCAAAAGAATAAAAACACATTTTCTAGCCAAAATCGAAAATATGTTTTCCCTCCAAAAACGACAAAAATGTGTTTTCCCTTAAAATACATTTTTCCGCAAAAACCGCAAAACGTGTTTTCCTAAAAAACGTGATTTTTTATAAAAACATATTTTCCGCTTACACCGCAAAACATGCGAAAAACACATTTTTCGCCAAAATCGCAAAATGTGGTTTTCCGTTAAAACATGTTTTCTTGCTGAAACCATAAAAACGCGTTTTCCGCTAATACTGCAAAAACATGTGTTTCCACCAAATTTGCAAAAAACATATTTTCCCACCGAAAGCATAATTTAAAATAATTATATTTTAAATAATAAATAAAAATTAATTTAGTGAAATGAAATAAAATATGATTAAATCAAAATAAGTATATATTAATAATTTATTTACTAAACTCATCTGGATGAAAATGAAAATAAAGAAATAAGCATGAGTTCATTTAGATGATTTATCTTTTTTTGCCAACTTAGATGATTTATCTAGATGAATCATTTAGATAGAAAAACAAATAATCCCATAAAATCTGGATGGATCATGTGGATGACTCATATAAATGGATCAGCTTGATAGAAATGAGAGATGGTTAAATTTCAAACTATTGATTCATGGGGAAATAAATTTGTGACTTTTAATTGGGTAAGAAATGAATTTACTACTTTTAAGTTAGAGAGATTGACACGAGGTCATGGTTTGATAGGGGGATCTAGTGTTATATGAGTTACAATGGGGAAAATAGGTCAATATCATGGAACATAGTGTCTTGTCGAAGCAAACAGAACCAAATTCAAAATACGATTTAAAAGGGTCCTAATAAAAACAATTGGCTAAAACAAACAACACACTGAACAGTTTGAAAAACATCAACAAGAAGGGAAAAAGCATGTTTTTTCAACCCTCAACACAAGAAAAGGCGACTAAACAAACCCTTGCTTGATTCCTAAAAGGTACATCACAAAAGTTGAACAACTCATAAGGTGTTCTCAGAGACAGCTACTGCAGTTCCCAAGCTCATGAACAACAGCTTCCACAGACGGTCTCTCAATGGGAGATTCATGAGTACACAACCACGCGATTCTCGCTAGCTTCGTGGCTTCATATTCAAAGAACTTCCCCTGAAGATTTGGGTCAATGTAATCATGGAACCTACACGCTTCAGTTCCAAGCTTAACCAGACTCCTAACCTCCTGTTTCCCAGATAGTATCTGAAACACAAGAACCCCAAAAGCATAGACATCTGACTTCTCAGTGAATCTTCCTGTCGTGGTGTATTCTGGAGCGAGATAGCCCATTGCTGCACTGTCTTTGACTGCTGAGAAGACAATGTCGTTTGTGAGAAGTGTGTGTAGACCGGAGTTTGAGAGCAATGGACTGTATCGCTGGTCGACCAAGACTTTCTCAGCTGAGATGTTTTGGTGAACTAAAGCCGGTTTGTTTCCTTTGTACGAATGCAGGTAACCAATTCCTACAACACACAAATTAAATTAAATTCAAGAGAAATAAAATAAAAATAAAATAAAAATAAAATAAAAATAAAATAAAAATAAAATAAAATAAAAAAGCAAACCCTTTGCGATGCCTTTGGCGATGGAAACTCTTGTAGACCAATCAAGAACATGAGAATCTCCCTCTTTGAGATCAAGATAGCTAAGTAGGTTTCCATTGGGAGCATAATCATAGATGAGAAAGCATTCTCCACGGCCTCTTGAACAGCAGAAACCTCTAAGCCTCGCCAGATTCTCATGTTTCAGAGACGCCAGCATGTTGAGTCCTTTCAAGAACTCAGGCTCTTCTGATCTGCAACTGGTTTTACTAAACCGTTTGATGGCCACAGCAGAACCGTCTCTCAAGATTCCTTTGTACGTCGCCGAGAAGCTGCTTCTTCCAAGCAGATTCACTTCCGAGAAATACTGAGTAGCGGTTTCGACCTCTTCTAGGTTGAATCTGAAGCTTTGGATAACCTCCTGATCGAAGATACTGAGGTTCCTATTGTCTGAAAGCGGGTCCCAACCGTTGGAATATTCAAGACTGGCCAATGGAGAACCGTTGTTCTTCCTGAAACCTCCTTTGGTGTTGAGTCCGGTTTCAGACATCTCATAAGCGGTTGAAAGCTTCTGTTTGCGTCTGCGGTAATGCGTGAACAAGAGGATGCTGATGGCAGACAAGGCGATGGTCGAGACGACCAAACCGATCAAGATTGAACCTTGGTGAGAAGCATTACTAGTACTACTACTACTACTACATTCAGTTCCGTTGCAAGGTAACTGAAGATCAGCTGATTCCGGTATAGCTTTTGATGGAATACCGTTCACGGTTGCACTATACGGCTTTGGTTCCTCAGGAGCTGTGCCATTGCAAGGTTTCAAAGGCGAGAACTCAGCTCCACATAGCCCCAAGTTGTTCTCAAAAACAAAACCTTCATTCAATCTCTTCAGTACTGTCAAAATATAAAATCCAAATGAGTTAACACTACACAAGTTACATAAAGTTTTGTTTCTAACGAACTGAGTGAAAAGAGTATTGTTACCAGGAGGTACATTGCCAGAGAGCGAGTTGTTGCGGATATCAAGAATTCTAAGCAGAGGAGGGACTGCTAGTTTACCAGGAACGGAACCAAACAGGTGATTGTAGCTTAAATCTAACCGCTCTAACGCGTTTAAATCCCCTAGACTGGCGGGTATAGCACCAGTGAGTTTGTTAGACTGAAGGGCAAGGACACTTAGCTTCTTCAGTGAACCAATCTCCCTTGGAATGCTTCCTGTCAAATTGTTGTAACACAGCTGCAAAACTACACGACAATAGAGAGAGGTAATATAAAATGAGGACCACCACAAAACCAGAAAACAAGCTTTAAAAGTCCAGTTTTTGTCTTATAACTTCATATACACAAATACAAAGGTTTAGAAGTAAGTTCTAGTTTAGGAAACGTGGCCCTAGTACTAGTTCTTCAGACTCCAAAGTTAAAGCCTTCTGAAGTAATTGAATCAATCAAGAGAAATTGCCAAAAATACCATTTTCATAGTACCACTTTTCATGTTTACACTAACCACTTTTACCACTACTTTTAATGAAGGGTTTAGATTTGAAGGTTTAGGATTTAGGGTTTAGATTTGATGTTTTAGAGTTTAAGGTATATAGTTTAGGGTTTAGAGTTGAGGATTTAGGGTTTAGAGTTGAGGATTTAGGGTTTATAGTTTAGATTTTAGGGTTTAGGGTTTAGGATATTGAATTTAGGGTATATAGTTTAGGGTTTAGGGTTTAGAGTTGAAGATTTGGGGTTTAGGGTTTAGAATTAGAAGTTTAGGATTTAAAATTTGGGATTACAATTTTGAAAAGCATATAAAAACAAAGATATAATAGTCTTTACCATTATAATAAATAAGGTATTTTTGAAAATATGTCTTTAGTGGTGGTAAAGATGAATAATGGTACCTTGAAAATGGTATTTTTGAAAATTCCCCATGAATCAAATCAATAATCTAAATGAACAAGATTATTCAAGAGAAAGTACAACCATCTTCAATCAATTTAAGTCCGTATTAATTAGGAGACAGAAAAAGCAATTAATGGTTCAAATTCAAAGTTTGTCTCTTTTGTTTTCAAATAGCACAAAGTTCTTGACTTTTCTTCCTTGTGGGAAAGTTGCAAAAAGTAAAAAAAAAAAAATCCAAAACAAAAGGACATGAAAAAGACGTTTTTAAGACACATCATTAACGCATTAAATTCAAAAAAAAAAACAAAAAATCTTTCTAACATTTACAGATTTCAAAATGTACATTGAATAATCTTGGGACATGTTTTTTTTTTACAGAAACCAAGATCTATTCTTGAATGGTGAATTGAATTTTTTTTTTAAACTAACCTTGCAAGCTTTCCATCTTCCCAATGTGAGAAGGAATCTCCCCGGAGAGATTGTTAACATTGAGGTAAAGATCCGTAAGCTCAGATAGGCCACCGAGTTCTCTAGGGATGTCTCCGACAAGAGCATTGTAATGCAAGAACAGACCCGTCAGGTGTTTAAGCTCTGCAATGGACGGAGAGAGTTTACCAGAAAGGCCTTTCCCTTGTAGAGATATGTTGGAAACTTGTCCTTTCCAATCGCAGCCAACGCCTTCGAAGTCCTTGCACAGATCTCCGTTGATGCTCCATGAAACGAGGTGTCTGCCTTCTGGGTCTAGCTCCTTTTTAATGTTCAACAGTGTCTGTAGCTCGTCGGTGGGTACTGATCCGACCTGGTTGAAGAAAATGAGGAGGAGAGGAAGAAGTTGCAGCAGCATTTGTGTCGGCGCCATTTTTGTTTTTTTACTAGGGTTTGTTTTTGAGCTCGAGAAGCTGCTTCCGAAGCTAAGCTTAAAGCTTAAGGAGATTTCTTTACTTTTCTTTCTCTCTCATTCTCTGTTTTATTATCTCGGTTTTTAAGAGAGGAGAGAGAAGATAAAAGACAGTAGAGATGTCGCGTGCTTTTTTCATTCAGACAAAAAGATTAATCGAAAGGAGTGTTGTGTTGTGTGTGTTGTGTTCTGTTTCAAGAGAATCTAGAGATTGGTTTAAAGGTGATCGTCCAATCTTTTTGTAGTTAATATGGACCGTTTGATCTGTTTGGATTTTTTTTTTGTTGATTTTAGTTATGGTAAGATGGTTCGCTTGTTATCTATTCTTCTCGCTGATTGGTATTGGTCAAGTAGCATCTCCCCTTCACCATGCATGTTCTCTTTCTCTTTTTTTTTAGTTTATAATATATATTCAAATTCTATTTGGCATTGTATTCTTTACTATATTTCTAACAAGAAAACAAATTATTTCAAAATCTTTCTAGTCATTAATTTTACTATATATATACATGTGTGTATATATAGCTTAGTGGTTTTGCTCAAAAAAAAAATATAGCTTAGTGGTTAGATTGATCTAGGATGGTTTAGTCGTTGAAAAAATTATCAAGGGACTAGAGATCAAGATGAAAGAATTTCCACTATCATTTCAATTATGGTAAGCTAGGGCTGAGCATCATTACTCGTTACTCACCTTAAATTCGCTAGTCGATCTGTATTTGCCTTGAAAATTCAAGTACTCGATGTTTTCAAGGCAAATAACAAGTCGACAATTTTCATTACTTACAAAGCCAAGTAAAGTATCAAGTATCATTATTATTTTTAATACTTGACTCATTCGCCATGTTACTTGCTCCATTACTTACTATTTATTACATGATCTATTAATTATTTCTTCGTATTTGTCTTTTCTTTTACTTGCATTTAGGATTGAACACAAAAACTCATTACTATTTTTATACTTGTTACTTATTTCCTATCTATCTTGAATTTAAAATATTCGTCGTCATCTAGTCAAATATTACATAATAATAAGTATTAAATTTTTAATTATATGACTTGTTATTAGTTGTTACTTATTTAGAGAAGACATTTTTTTATCTTTCTTCTCTATAATATGAACAGATATTTTGTTTAAAGTAATTCATATGTTATTTTAAATAGAATAGGCAAAACATACTTTCATACCTATTATATAGGGATAATTTGGAAAATACCTTATTTACAGTTGAAAATTTGAAATTTAAATCTCTTTTAACAATTTTTGAAAACTACACTTTCTCAAATATAATAAGACAATTTTATCCAGATTTTAACTAAAGATATTCATGAATTACGTTATAATTTTTTTTGAAACTGGTTACGTTATAATTTGTTTTTAGTGTTTTAGCTTGCTTGTGTTTTGAAGTTCTGTAACAACTAACATCAGTTACAAATCAATGTAGGCGAATCTAAAATACTTTAATCATATACCTACATATACTGAGATGATACATATATATGAAAGAACAATATTGGTTACAAAACGTAGATATGGATTGTATCAACATTAGATATTTAAGCAGTATAAGGAACAATTTGTCGATCTTAAAGAACATCAGTTACGAAGATTATCTGGATTGTATCAGAATTAGAGAAACTTAGGTAACATAAATAATAATCTGAGAGGAGTACAAAAATAATCAAAATCATGTTAGTGCAATAACATACATAATCATGACAAAAGAATCTGAAGAATAGATGTATATTGAAGCTAATAATGAAAATTTCAGTAAGCTCAAAGCTTAATTTTCTTTTTTTTTTGGCACAGAGCTTAATTTTGTTCATAGATCCACAAACAACCCTTGTATCACCAAAACTCATATTAATTAAATCAAAATTTAGAAACAAAAGTTTTGGAAAAAAACATTAAATTATAAGTTACATCTTGCCAATTGTATCCCAAAAGATGACATCTTAAGAAAGTTTGTCTTCATGTTTTCCACGTTAACCGTTTTCCAAAACCTTAATTACTATCTTCTTTTCACTGGGTTTCAGCTTTTTAAAACATTTGAAGAAATATATTTAAAACAAAAACATAAGAAAGTATTTTGCTCAATTCCAAAAGCTCAGCTAGAGTTTTGTGCTCTTTGAATATTCAACATTCAAGGGTGACTTTGAGTAATAATCATGAATGAATGATACAAACCTAAAACGGAGAGAACCAGAGAATGTAGAAGATATGCTTAGTGATTTAAGATAACGAGGAAAATGAATATTGGTGATGTATGTTTTTTTATCATCAAAAGTATAAAAATATATTCTGATAAATATAAGTATGCTTCGAATTAGTTTAGAAAATAAAATAGTTATGTTGAAAAAAGAAAATAATAATAAAATAATTGTAAATACCAAATTGGATAATTTAGTCATTTTACTTACATAGAAGTGTAGTTTTCAAAAGATTTAAATGAAGGTTTAGTTTTCAAAATAAAATCTCATATAAAGATATTTATCCAAATTTCCCCTATTATATATCTATTTCTAATAGAGTATTGTTTAGTAAATGGTTTTTAAATATTCCGAAAAACTCGTAAATAGTTCATAAGTACTCGTAAATGGTTTACAAGTACTCGTAAATAGTTTACAAGTACTCGTAAATAGTAAGTAATAGAGCAAGGCAAGTAACTTGCAAGTAATTCATTTTTGATCAAGTACTCGAAATAGTAAGTACTCGTTTCTAACAAGTCAAGTACAAATTGAAAATTTTATTACTCGTACAAGTCAAGTCAAGTCGCAAATACATGCAAAATTGCAGGTATTCGCCTTGTGCCTAGCCCTATGGTAAACTACTGTAAGCGCCTAATAAAACTAAAATATTATATATAGTCAGTGGCGAATCTAAAAAATATTTGAAACGAAGGCATAAAAACATGAAATAAATAAAAATCAAGCTAAAAGCGGAGGGAGGGTTTTGAACATGGGTTTAGTGGACGCATAGGGAGTATGGTTAGGTATTTTATCAATTCATTTTGATTTGATTTATTATTTATTTCGATACAATCCGAAAAATTCTGATATCTGCAACTCTTCGAAGCAAAACAAATATTAAAAATTAATATCCGTAAAAAAGAAGCAAATCAAAAATACTAAAAAATTTAGTCGGATATCCGATCCACTCCAAATTTTATACAAATATAGGTATATGTACAATTATATACAAAATTTTAGATGTATAATTTATATAGATATTATTTTAACATATCACTTTATTATTTTTATTTATAAAATTACTTATAGAAGTATTAAATTAAAAAAGGAATATAAATTGTTCATAAAACTATTAAAATCTTTAAGTTTTATAAGAACATTTAATTATTTTAAAAAAAAATTATGAAACAGATAGTTTCCCTAATGTACTATTTTTATTATGTTAAAGATATTTTTCGGAGACAAACTTGTATAGTTTCTTTTCTAAATTTATTTGTATTGAACAAAGTAGATGATATATCCGTAAATATTTCCAAATATCTGTAAATTTTCTGAATATCCGGAAAACCGAATATCCATGTTTTTCGAAGCAAAGCAAATCGAAAAATTAAATATCTGTAAAAACGAATAAAAACTAAAATATTGAAAATTACGGTAGTATTCGATCCACACTCAGTCCTAATAGAGAGGGTTTAACCAACTAAACTACAAAATCTTTGATAATCTCTATGTACTTTAATTTATTTATATATTTTATTGGGGGCAGCTGCCACCCCGCTGTATAAGATAGATCTGCTTTTGTATATGGTATACACTCACTCATTGCGGGAAAATGAGCATTTAAATCTTTAACTATTTGAAATCACCAAGTTAATACTGAACTATTATTTCCACGATTTTATTCTCCAACTATAGTTAACTTGGCAAATTGGTGACTAAAACACTCAACCATTACATTATAAATGATTCTTGTTAGTTTTATATCAATTATATCCTTGCCATTGAATTTTAAAACTCAAAACATTTGAATTTAAACACTAACTCGAAGTGAAGACGATTTAGGCGACGACAAAAAGCGATTTTCGGTGAAGGAAAAAAGCGATTTCCGGTGACACGGAAACATATATCACTAGAAATTGCTTTTCCCATCGCCGAAAATTGTCTCCACTCAAAGTTAGAGTTTTAATTTGGAGATTTTGAGTTTGTAAGGTTTAATGGCAAGGATAATTGATATTAAACTAATGAGAATCGTTTGTAATTGAACGGTTGACTTTTTAGTCACTAATTTTCCAAGTAAACTATTAGTTGGGAATAAGAAAGTGTAAGTAATACTTCGGTATTAAACTTGCTGATTTCAAATCGTTGAGGATTTAAATGCTCATTTTCCTACTCATTGCTAATATTTTCATCCGGTTAGTAATTTTTTATCTATGAGTTTGGAACATATTTGCAAATGGTGTACTTGTGTCCAGTAGTTTTGGTTTGTGTCAGATGCTTCTTTGCTTAGATTTGCTCTTCTGTCACCTTCTTCACATGTTTCACTTTCTTTTTACTTTGGACAAAATTCTAAAATAGACCAAATGGTCTCAATCAGCCAAAATAATTCTACATGGACCAAGTAAGTGTAAAAGACTATATTATCCTTAATGAAAGTGCATTTTCAACCACTAGATCATCTCATCTCTCTTTTAATCTAAGTCACACGATGTTTCTTTTCTCTTTCAACTGCGACCCACTTCCTCTTTCTTCAACCATAGGATCATTTTTCCAATCTTCAATCACAGCTACACGATCTCTCTTCTCTCATTTAGATATGTATAACAAGTATAACTCGTACAACTAAACATGTTAATAATATAACTATTATCATTGATATAATTAATATAAAAAATATATAATTCATATATAATATACAACTGCTAGAACTTACACGACTAATAAAATCATGTTTTCCATATGTAATAAATAAAAGAATATCTTAATTGATTTATGGTGACAAAATTTAATCTATTGTATTTAAGGGGTTTTCAATATTTTGTTAAATTATTACATTATACCATTAAGTTTACATTATATACCTTATATTTTAAGGTTTGTTAACTAGATTATTCATATTATTATATAAATAAAATACTCAACATAATTGTACAAAGTTATTATGTGAAAATATTGATACAACTAGTACAATTAGTACAACTACATATAAAATCAAACATGGTATACTGGTATAACTGATACAAATATGTGATGTGCAAACAAACATCAAACATATATTTACAAAGTTATGACGTGAAAATATTGGCAAAACCCCTAAACTAGACATATAAACAATTGATATAATTTTATTATATATTAGACGAGTATTACTGGTACAACCGGTACAACTTTGACATTTCAGAAAATTGATAAAATCAATATGTTATTTCATATGAGAAAAACAATCAGATATCCCAATTGGCATACACTCAAAATGTTTATCTTAATTTTTTTGAAGTTATGAAAATAAAATAAAATTATTACACAATTCCATAAGTTTACATGATCTATCTTATATTTTTATGGTTGTTAACTTATTTCTCCACATAATTTTTGGAAAACATAAATGAAATGTATTTCTACGAAATTTATGATTTCATTTTAACCGGGCAATGTCATTAAAACATAAATAAGTGGTACAACTAGAGTAGTTGTATTTATAATGTGGTACAATTAATATTTTTCGATTTCACTGTCAAAGTACAACTATGCACAAATCGGTAAAACTGAAAAACTAATACAACTATGTATCATCGGTATAACTAGAAAACTAGTACAATTATTTGTTAATTTATTTAGTATTTTTTAATGTGCATCACGCTTTAAATGTGAATCATGTTTAAACATTGTGTTTGAACACTAACATAGAATAGTTGTACTCGCTTTACCATTCATATATATCATTATCACTTGTCACTATTTGCTTATGCAAATATCTTTTTAATCAAAATTATTATGATATACTGACTGGCTTTGTTAATTTAAAAACAAATACTAGGAAATAAACATGCGCATTCGCTCGGAATATTAAAGTCTTATTTAAAATTATTTTTTTAATTTAATTAAACATATATATTTTATAACTATATTTATTTTTATTTTATAGAATTATTTATTTTTGTTTTATTTATCTCCCACATTTATTAACTATATATTTTTATCATATGAAAGTTTATGAAATATACTATACACATACAAAATTAATTTGAATTAGTTCAATTTCACCTTATATTTTATATTAAATACTGATCAACTAAGTGGTTTATGAAAATAAAGATGAAATATTGACAATGTTAAATACTCAAAAGAAGAACAAGCAACTTTGCTGATGTGTTTTAATGATATACCAAAACATATATCCTTAGCTCTATAAAAAATATATAGAATTGATCGAAGATTTTTTTGACAGCTTAAATGTATTATTGAGATCATAAGTAAATTACAAAAATGAAAGAAAAAAAACATAGCAAATCACATTGGGTAAATGGATGAAGAAAATACTATATCACATGAAATAGCTTGAGAAGATGATTCTTTACAGGTCTTAATCAATAGAATATAAAATCTATTGATTTTCTTGTGATGTTAAAATATTTGTCTCATTGTAAACATTGGTTTTATTTGTTGTATTATATTGGTATTATTCTAATTTAGATCTTTATTCTTTTTAGTTCAGCATCTAATATATTGATTCAACCAAAAATATAAAGATTAGAAAGATCATATTCTAACCCACAAATAAGAACAAAATTAAATTAAGATTAGTAAAAAATGATGGGTGCGAACTATATTATGTAATGGAAATAAGGTATAAAATCAATGTTGCATAGAATCTCAAAGATAAAAGATTATTTTTAGAATAGTGTTTATAGAATATCAAAAATATAGATGTCAGTTATTTACAATATAAACCATACATAGATAATTCATGTTTATATATTAATCTAAACAATTAAATTAGACTTTCCTAAGAACCAAATTCGTGTATTGGCACGCATGGAAGTACAACTTACAATACCTCAATTCTAGTATATTTGCAATTTAGATATATGTTTTTCATTTTTATGCAATAAAGTTTTATATTTTATAGTTATTTTAAAGTGTTATTTTATCTTTAACATCAACACAATTTGTTAGATTTTAAACTATATTGCAATATAGAAGTTTATAATTTTTTTACCTTATTAAGTTTCAAACATCACAAATATTGAATAGACTATCTTATAATTTCGAGCAGGAATAAAATAAACTATGGTGGATTTGACAAATATGACTCAAAACTTGAGTTTAAATGCAAAACTATATCCAAATTTCTTTAAACTTATAAACACCAAATTTTATTTAATTTATTGTTTTTGTCTCATGTCTTTCTTACTAATTTACTCTCCACTGAAAACAACAACAGTAGTCTACTGCGACAACGTCAGTGTCGTCTATCTCTCCACCAATCCAGTTCAACATCGACGCACGAAGCACGTCGAGATAGACATTCATTTTGTTCGCAAACAAATAGCCATTGGTCACGTTCGAGTGATACACGTACCTTCTTCAACCCAATATGCAGATATTTTCACCAACGGTCTACACTCACCTATCTTCTTGGACTTCACATCCAGTCTTCGCGTCTCCAAAGACCCGGCTTCGACTGCAGGGGAGTGATAGATTAGAAAATATGTAATATTCCATATATTGTACAAATACCCTAATGACTCTAGTGTATATACATTTTACATAATTTAATATATGAAGGCAAGGGTTTTACCAAGTTACAAGAGACTCTTGGACGGTGGGTACTATTCTTCACAATAGGACTGTGGAATGCCCTAAAGTTGTTTTGCTGTTCAGAAACTATGAGTTCATCTCGTTTGTTTGTTCTGATGTTCTTAGGCCTGGGCATTCGGATTACCGGTTCGGATCCGGGTCGGATGTTTCGGATTTCGGATATTTCGGAACTAGTGAAAATGGTACCGATCGGATAATTTAAAATTTCGGTTCGGATACGGTTCGGTACCTGTCGGATCCGGTTCGGATCCGGTTATATCCGAAGTAACCAAAAAATTAACGGATCCGATTAATATTTATAAATTTATTATATATATAGATATAAAATACATATATAAACACTATAGGATGCATTGGTGCAGTGTCACGTGATGTGGTAAGTGTAGGATGAGGTTCATGGTTCGATTTGCTAGTGATGCATATTAAATTTTACATCTCGGATACCCGTACGGATCTCGGATTTTTCGGATACCCATACGGATCTCGGATTTCTCGGATACCCGTACGGATCTCGGATATACCCGGAACCGATCCGGTACCCGACCAATTTTAAAACCTCATCCGACCGGGTATTTTTCTAGAACCGAACCCGATCCGAGACCCGATTTTTCGGATAATTACCGGTTCGGATTTTCGGATCCGGATAATTTGCCCAGGCCTAGATGTTCTCATCCATTGAGAATGGATTTTATGGGAATGAAACAAGTTTACCACGTGAACCAAGTAAGGGTGTCCCCACTGGAACGTTTTGTAAAGCGAAAAACTTAAGACTTTTATTAGAAAAGTGCGTAAGTTACATATGTGCAACTTTTGGCTTATATAAAGACATAGAAAACCTAAATTAGAAAACGCCTAACTCTAATATAAGAAAGAAAACCAAAACATATTTCTAACTGGTTTATGAGAACCAAATTCTAATCCTAATTGGTTTAGCATTACAAGAAATCATAAATTAAGGAAATTGACCAACTTAAACTAAGCTTATTTATCTTTCCACCTCTTGGACTGGAAAAACCCATATTCAGCAATCACCTTCTTGGGTTTCTCCGTGAACATGTCCAGCACGTCTTTGTTTTCTCCCTGGTCCAGGTATCACGTGAGGAGATCATTCTTAGTCCATGTGAAACTCTGATCCATCGATCTCCTATTAACACTGTGCTTCAAGGCCGTTTCATGGTTCTTCTTTGCTGCAAGCCATTAAGCTCCATCTTTGGCTCATTGAAACACACAGTAAGTAGTGAATTTGCTGGTGCACACACGAGATTCAAATCCTTGAAGTTTAAGCTGATCGTAGATCACATCAGCTCGTACGACTTTTTTTTTTTTTACGACTTACTTTTACGACTTTTATTTTGTTTTCCAAATTATCATCGCTACTCTACATTATATTGCTACCAAGCCGGTGTGTTTAAGTACCAAGTGTCTTTATTACTATCTTTTGTTTTCTTGTTGTGGAACTATTCATTTCAGATCTTTCAATCTGTTAACACAAATTTTAACACTCGTAAATTGTAACAAAAAATCAATTTATTATGATTTGATGTTATTAACTTCGACTTAACCAAAGTCAAAACTCTTTAGTAATTCCCGCAGAAAACACAAGATGCATGGTTGCATTGTTTTCCTACCGATGAAATAAATTAGTGGAGCATTATCCCAAGAATAAGTGAGAACTAGGCGTGGGCATATTTCTCGGATCCGAAGATCCGAAACGGTACCGATCTGAAAAATCGGGTTTTGAGTCGGATCTCGATATGGTGAAATACCCGATTAGGTATGTTTTCATTTATGTTTTGGGTACCGGGTCAGATCGGGTATTACCCGAGATCCGAACAACTATCCAAAAATATCTGATTTTTAGTTCATCGACTCATTTAACATAGGTAGGTTTAAGTTTGTTCAAGACTGTTTTTATTTTCTGTGAGTTAATTAAAGTCTACTTTTATTTAGTTTCAGAGTTATAGTATCTAATCTATTAAAACTGAAGTACAAATCAAGATTAACCCTTAAACTTGCACAATATTTACAGTTATATGCCACTGAATTAGTTAATAAATCTAATGTTAAGTATTTATTGTATTTTCCTTATTTAATTAAAATTAAAACTACTACATCCTATAATCTAGGTAACCAATAAATTTACCATATTTTGATACTCTATGCAATCAATTAAATATAAATTTTCGTTAACACAATCATTAACAAACAACCATTCACAAATAATATGACAATCCAAAGAAAATATTTCGCAAGATGAAAATCGAGAAACAAAGTTAATGCTACTAGAACATAAATTTGTAAATATATTATTTTATTTATATTTCATATAAATAATATCCCAATGAAAATCGAATATGTTAAATGCTGAAGAATATAAATTAAGTATATAGCACCAAAGTTTAAATAGTAATTATCATGCATTTAAATTTTGGTCCATGAAAAAAATATATAAAGTATATTTGTGCGGTTGGGCATGTCATATTTTAAAAATCTTAATGAAACGGTTGACGATTAAAAACTAAAATAAAATTACTCAATATAAATTATAAAAATATTGTATTTAAATTTTCATAATTAAAATATTTAATAAATTTAAATTATAAAATATATACTAACATTTATATAAAATCAATATTTATTTATAAATATGTAAAAAACACATGATGTTTAAACTAAAACGCTTCAATACCACTAAAATAGTAGTTTTACTCTTTTTTAATTATTCAGTTAAATATAATAATATACAGTTAGCAATATGGTTTTTCGGAGACCCGTTCAAGTATGAATCATTTTTTCAGGTATTATATTTTTGAGTTCTGAAATTAGGCTTCCTTCGAGTATTATAATTTTTTTTGGTCACTTTTGAATTAGATACTTCTGGTCCAAGTGATTTCAATTCTGATGTATTGGAATCTAAAAATATCCAAATAACTAATATATGTAAAATTTCAAATATTTTTACAAAAATAATTATATTACCCAATTCGATTCAGATATTTTTTATTTAAACTAAAATAACCTAAAAATTATTAAATTACCAAAAGTAATCATATTATCCGTTTTGGTTCGAATTCGATTATGATGTATAAGAACCTAAAATATTCAAATACCCAATATACATTCAGTTATATAATGATGCATCTAAAATATATGATATTAATTATGAAAAACAAATATCAGTTTTTAAAAAATCAATATTAAAACCCGCACGGGCGTGCGGGTCAAACTCTAGTTTAACTTATAGTATTTAACTATTTATAGGTCTTACTCTCTTATAATTGATTCGTTTATTCGGATAAGTCGGATAAAAAGCACCCACTTCGGATTTTTCGGATAAATACAGTTAAACCCAAACCGGAACCGAGTTTTCTATGATTACTTCGGATATAACTGGATCCGACAGTGATATGTCCTGAGATTGGACAGGATCACTCAAACGGACTTATGGATATGAACTCGCCAAAAGGGAGAACTGATGGGATGAATGGTGACACAAAGGGTTGCGGAAAATGATAAAGTCTGGTCAAGATTGTGGATTCTGATGTAGAGTGGTCAAGATTCATCCAAGCGTCCAGGTTCATCCATGATGATCGGGTCCATCGCGTAAGGACAAGGACGCACGCGGGCTGGTCGGGCTGGTTGGTCGGGTGATCTTCATGAACTGATGGTGAAACCTCGGTTTGGTCGAGCTGGTTGACAAGATCGCAATTTTGGTTCGTGTCCATGAACAAAAAGAACGGTGCTCGATTTTGGTTCTATCATACTCTCCCTCTTCAAAAAGATTTGTCCTCAAATCTGGAACATTAAAAGGAAAAGGGGTATAAACACAAGAATCATAATCAATACATTGCTCACCTTGGGTTTGGTCCGGCTCTTGAATGGACGAAGATTCTTCTTGGTTTGTTTGATGACCATGGTTTTGCTCTCCATCTGACCCTTCATTCGGTTCATGTGGGTACTCAGCGAAAATTGGCAATGGATCTGAAAGTCCTTCTTTTTCTTGCTCGGTTTCAACTTCCTTTTCTGGCTCGGTTTCAACGTTCTTCAAGGTCACCAACGGTTTCTGTTTTTGGCACTTGTTAGCATAATGGCCGACCTTATGGCATTTAAAACACCTGGTAGAAAGAGTCTTGCTTGTGGGTTTCACAGCTTTGCTTTTATCAAAAGACAACACATTAGTTTTCAAATCTGAATTTGAAAGAGAAGAAAGATTACTTCGCTGTTTTGGTGCAGGAGAAGCGTTGGGGTTTCCCTTCTTTTTGAGGTGCCGGACAACATGAATCACCTTATGCAACATCTTCTCCAAGCTGGCATAAGTCTGAAGCTCTTTCTGATCAAGCATATCCCGTCTGCTTCTCTTGGTTTTGGTGAATGGACGATCACCACTTCTGACCCACTTTTCAACATCATTGGACAAGTTTCGTCTCTTCCTTTGTTTCTGCACAAAAGCAAACTCATTAGAAGCAAACTGTTTCTTATCAAAAATCAATTGCTCTTTTTCAAAAACAGTTTTAAAAGGAAAGTAGACGTCTTGTTGTGGTTTTGATTTCTTGAGAAGTCCAAACATCCTGAAAACACTTAACAACCGAGTTAGCAAATAAAAATCCTCACACTCTCAAAGTGTTTAGCTCTCAATTTTTACGTGATCACTCAGAGTTCTTTCCACTGGTTCAAAGGATGATAGGCAGTTAAAATTCAGCAATCAAAACCAAAACAACTTTTTATGGGTAAAAGAAAAGAGAAAGAAAGATGAAGAGATTTTTGTATGGATCCGCCTTAACTGTCCTAAGGCCGGATTTCTCCTCGGCCAGCAGGCTTTCTCTTCCACCACTCCCCCCTGGATTTCTCTTCAGAAGTGATTCAAGCCAAAACTTTTACTATTTTTTTCTTTTTTTTATAGATTTTTTTTTAAATGGCGATCACAAGGGAATAAAGGAACAGTCCGGATCCAAAAAGAAATAAGAAAAGAAAATGATGAAGAGATGAGAAGGTGAAAAGAAGATAGAAAACAAACCAGCCAAAGTGGCTCTGATACCAAATGATAGACCCAAAATCGGGAGGATGGCTTTGGCCGGATGTTGGATATGAACCGAGAAGTCGAAGAAACTTCTGGAACTGGGATGGATTGAACGGATCGTCAAGAGGTGCGGAATGACTCTTGATATACCAACGATCTAAGGCTAACCACCAAAGAACTGATGAATGTGTTGGCTAACCACCAAATAACACACACAGATGATTGGCTGACCACCAAATCAACAAGCCGGTTCAAACCGATGAACTAGCTAAAGAACTCTCTCTCACTCAGAGAAGAAGAACAAAAATAAACAACCAAATTGATCTGATTTTATTCATGAAAGTGACTACATATTTATACTAGATGTAGTCAAAGAGAAACATAAATAAAGTGCGGAAAAAATGTCTAGAAAATACAACATTTGACTAAATAATTATTAGAGAGTCAAAGTTGTAGAAATTGATGATGTGCCCTGAATCAGCACATCCGGCAACAGATTCTTCTAAATAATTATTTAGTCATTCCCTCCTTCTTTCTGAGCCAATTTGGTATCAGAGCCACTTTGGCTGGTTTGTTTTCTATCTGAGCCAATTTAGTCAGGATGATATGTCCTGAGATTGGACAGGATCACTCAAACGGACTTATGGATATGAACTCGCCAAAAGGGAGAACTGATGGGATGAATGGTGACACAAAGGGTTGCGGAAGGCCCAATGATACTACCAGAGGTGAACTCCGAAGAGAACTGATGGATTGAACGGTGACACAAAGGGTTGCGGAAGGCCCGATGATACTACCAGAGGTGCTTGATTGTCGCCTGATATGACTCACAGGTCCGACAAGGAAGCAAACTCGATCTGTTGCCGGATGTGACGCACCGGTCCAACGAGAAAGAGAGAGTTACTTGGAGCTAACCACACCAAGAACAAGAAAAGTGAGATACCCTCTCAAGGTTTCCAAAAATAATCACGGCTTATTTTATTTCATTGATCAAATGGCCTTTATATAATAGGCAAGGCATACAAAAGGTTTAGTCAAAAACCTAGAAAATTGTAAGCTAATAAATATTAAAACTTGACCAAAGAACAAAGAACAAAGACCAAAGACCAAGACTTTTGACCGAAAATGAGAATTTGTGGTCGAAAAACTCTTCGGCTGATCTCGTCCTTTTGCATGGTCGACGGGCTCTGGATTGCCGTCAGATTGATATATTATTTGACCATACCTTCTCGTTTCTTGTTGGGCCTTTCTTTCTTTGGGCTGAATCGGAGTTCATATCTTTCATACCGGTCGAGTGATCAGATTTTGGTAGAGTGATCCGTACCGGATGTGACGCACCGGTCCAACGAGAAAGAAAGAGTTACTTGGAGCTAACTTGATATGTCCTGAGATTGGACAGGATCACTCTTCCGGTAACTCTTTATCATTCCATCTTCTCATCTCTCCATATTCTTCTAAACACTTCTTCTTCTACCTTTCTTGAACCCGGGCCCCTCATTACCCACCATAGTTAAAAAAAAAAAAAAGCTTTGAGTGATTATTTTTGGAACCTTGAGAGGGTATCTCACTTTTCTTGTTCTTGGTGTGGTTAGCTCCAAGTAACTCTCTCTTTCTCGTTGGACCGGTGCGTCACATCCGGCAACAGATCGAGTTTGCTTCCTTGTCGGACCTGTGAGTCATATCAGGCGACAATCAAGCACCTCTGGTAGTATCATCGGGCCTTCCGCAACCCTTTGTGTCACCGTTCAATCCATTAGTTCTCTTCGGAGTTCACCTCTGGTAGTATCATTGGGCCTTCCGCAACCCTTTGTGTCACCATTCATCCCATCAGTTCTCCCTTTTGGCGAGTTCATATCGCTCTGATACCAAATTGGCTCAGATGACTAAATAAGACTGGCTCAGTGTCCTTGATATGTCCTGAGATTGGACATGATCACTCAAACGGACTTATGGATATGAACTCGCCAAATGGGAGAACTGATGGGATGAATGGTGACACAAAGGGTTGCGGAAGACCCAATGATACTACCAGAGGTGAACTCCGAAGAGAACTGATGGATTGAACGGTGACACAAAGGGTTGCGGAAGGCCCGATGATACTACCAGAGGTGCTTGATTGTCGCCTGATATGACTCACAGGTCCGACAAGGAAGCAAACTCGATCTGTTGCCGGATGTGACGCACCGGTCCAACGAGAAAGAGAGAGTTACTTGGATCTAACCACACCAAGAACAAGAAAAGTGAGATACCCTCTCAAGGTTCCAAAAATAATCACTCAAAGCTTAATTTATTTCATTGATCAAATGGCCTTTATATAATAGGCAAGGCATACAAAAGGTTTAGTCAAAACCTAGAAAATTGTAAGCTAATAAATATTAAAACTTGACCAAAGAACAAAGAACAAAGACCAAAGACCAAGACTTTGACCGAAATTTAGAATTTGTGGTCGAAAAACTCTTCGGCTGATCTCGATCCTTCCTTTGTTGGACCGGTGCGTCACATCCGGCAACATTTGAAGTCTGGTAGTATCATTGGGCCTTTCCGCATCCCATTGTGTCACCAATCATCCCACCAGTTCTCTATCCTTCCGGATCAGAGTCCATATCATCCGTACCGGTAGAGTGATCCCGATTTTGGTTCTATCAAGTGGTATCAGAGCCACTCTTCCGGTAACTCTTTATCATTCCATCTTCTTGATATGTCCTGAGATTGGACAGGATCACTCAAACGGACTTATGGATATGAACTCGCCAAAAGGAAGAACTGATGGGATGAATGGTGACACAAAGGATTGCGG
The DNA here is from genome assembly GCF_000801105.2 of Raphanus sativus. Lineage (NCBI taxonomy): Eukaryota > Viridiplantae > Streptophyta > Magnoliopsida > Brassicales > Brassicaceae > Raphanus > Raphanus sativus. Next base: position 11,724,829 of record NC_079519.1, read on the forward strand.
AAGGCCCAATGATACTACCAGAGGTGAACTCCGAAGAGAACTGATGGATTGAACGGTGACACAAAGGGTTGTGGAAGGCCCGATGATACTACCAGAGGTGCTTGATTGTCGCCTGATATGACTCACAGGTCCGACAAGGAAGCAAACTCGATCTGTTGCCGGATATAACGCACCGGTCCAACTAGAAAGAGGCGTTTGTTTGGAGTTAACCACACCAAAGAAACTAAAAGTGTTCTTGACAAAGAACAAAGAGTAAAAACTCAAATAAAAGAAGAAATTTCGTTGATATGTCCTGAGATTGGACAGGATCACTCAAACGGACTTATGGATATGAACTCGCCAAAAGGGAGAACTGATGGGATGAATGGTGACACAAAGGGTTGCGGAAGGCCCAATGATACTACCAGAGGTGAACTCCGAAGAGAACTGATGGATTGAACGGTGACACAAGGGTTGCGGAAGGCCCGATGATACTACCAGAGGTGCTTGATTGTCGCCTGATATGACTCACAGGTCCGACAAGGAAGCAAACTCGATCTGTTGCCGGATGTGACGCACCGGTCCAACGAGAAAGAGAGAGTTACTTGGAGCTAACCACACCAAGAACAAGAAAATTGAGATACCCTCTCAAGGTTTCCAAAAATAATCACTCAAAGCTTATTTTATTTCATTGATCAAATGGCCTTTATATAATAGGCAAGGCATACAAAATGTTTAGTCAAAACCTAGAAAATTGTAAGCTAATAAATATTAAAACTTGACCAAAGAACTAAGAACAAAGACCAAAGACCAAGACTTTTGACCGAAAAATGAGAATTTGTGGTCGAAAAATTCTTCGGCTGATCTCGTCCTTTTGCATGGTCGACGGGCTCTGGATTGCCGTCAGATTGATATATTATTTGACCATACCTTCTCGTTTCTTGTTGGGCCTTTCTTTCTTTGGGCTGAATCGGAGTTCATATCTTTCATACCGGTCGAGTGATCAGATTTTTGGTAGAGTGATCCGTACCGGATGTGACGCACCGGTCCAACGAGAAAGAGAGAGTTACTTGGAGCTAACTTGATATGTCCTGAGATTGGACAGGATCACTCTTCCGGTAACTCTTTATCATTCCATCTTCTCATCTCTCCATATTCTTCTAAACACTTCTTCTTCTACCTTTCTTGAACCCGGGCCCCTCATTACCCACCATAGTTAAAAAAAAAAATAAGCTTTGAGTGATTATTTTTGGAACCTTGAGAGGGTATCTCACATTTCTTGTTCTTGGTGTGGTTAGCTCCAAGTAACTCTCTCTTTCTCGTTGGACCGGTGCGTCACATCCGGCAACAGATCGAGTTTGCTTCCTTGTCGGACCTGTGAGTCATATCAGGCGACAATCAAGCACCTCTGGTAGTATCATCGGGCCTTCCGCAACCCTTTGTGTCACCGTTCAATCCATTAGTTCTCTTCGGAGTTCACCTCTGGTAGTATCATTGGGCCTTCCGCAACCTTTTGTGTCACCATTCATCCCATCAGTTCTCCCTTTTGGCGAGTTCATATCGCTCTGATACGAAATTGGCTCAGATGACTAAATAAGGCTGGCTCAGTGTCCTTGATATGTCCTGAGATTGGACAGGATCACTCAAACGGACTTATGGATATGAACTCGCCAAATGGGAGAACTGATGGGATGAATGGTGGCACAAAGGGTTGCGGAAGGCCCAATGATACTACCAGAGGTGAACTCCGAAGAGAACTGATGGATTGAACGGTGACACAAAGGGTTGCGGAAGGCCCGATGATACTACCAGAGGTGCTTGATTGTCGCCTGATATGACTCACAGGTCCGACAAGGAAGCAAACTCGATCTGTTGCCGGATGTGACGCACCGGTCCAACGAGAAAGAGAGAGTTACTTGGATCTAACCACACCAAGAACAAGAAAAGTGAGATACCCTCTCAAGGTTCCAAAAATAATCACTCAAAGCTTATTTTATTTCATTGATCAAATGGCCTTTATATAATAGGCAAGGCATACAAAAGGTTTAGTCAAAACCTAGAAAATTGTAAGCTAATAAATATTAAAACTTGACCAAAGAACAAAGAACAAAGACCAAAGACCAAGACTTTTGACCGAAAATGAGAATTTGTGGTCGAAAAAAACTCTTCGGCTGATCTCGATCCTTCCTTTGTTGGACCGGTGCGTCACATCCGGCAACATTTGAAGTCTGGTAGTATCATTGGGCCTTTCCGCATCCCATTGTGTCACCAATCATCCCACCAGTTCTCTATCCTTCTGGATCAGAGTCCATATCATCCGTACCGGTAGAGTGATCCCGATTTTGGTTCTATCAAGTGGTATCAGAGCCACTCTTCCGGTAACTCTTTATCATTCCATCTTCTTGATATGTCCTGAGATTGGACAGGATCACTCAAACGGACTTATGGATATGAACTCGCCAAAAGGGAGAACTGATGGGATGAATGGTGACACAAAGGGTTGCGGAAGGCCCAATGATACTACCAGAGGTGAACTCCGAAGAGAACTGATGGATTGAACGGTGACACAAAGGGTTGCGGAAGGCCCGATGATACTACCAGAGGTGCTTGATTGTCGCCTGATATGACTCACAGGTCCGACAAGAAAGCAAACTCGATCTGTTGCCGGATGTGACGCACCGGTCCAACGAGAAAGAGAGAGTTACTTGGAGCTAACCACACCAAGAACAAGAAAAGTGAGATACCCTCTCAAGGTTCCAAAAATAATCACTCAAAGCTTATTTTATTTCATTGATCAAATGGCCTTTATATAATAGGCAAGGCATACAAAAGGTTTAGTCAAAACCTAGAAAATTGTAAGCTAATAAATATTAAAACTTGGCCAAAGAACAAAGAACAAAGACCAAAGACCAAGACTTTTGACCGAAAATGAGAATTTGTGGTCGAAAAGCTCTTCGGCTGATCTCGTCCTTTTGCATGGTCGACGGGCTCTGGATTGCCGTCAGATTGATATATTATTTGACCATACCTTCTCGTTTCTTGTTGGGCCTTTCTTTCTTTGGGCTGAATCGGGTTCATAAAACATATTTTCATAAATCGTCAAGCCCATCTCGTTTAAAACTCAAGACCAAAAGTCAAACTTTCTTGATTTATTTCCGCTGCTGATTCAGGGCACATCATTCCCTCCTTCTTTAAAAAGATTTGCCCTCAAATCTGTCTTTCTTTAGCTTCAGATAGAATGATCTCTTGGCTTTTTGTAGAACTTTTTTTTTTTTTAAACAACCAAAATGAACTGATTTTATTCATGAAAGTGACTACATATTTATACTAGATGTAGTCAAAGAGAGACATAAATAAAGTGCGGAAAAATATGTCTAGAAAATACAACATTTGACTAAATAATTATTAGAGAGTCAAAGTTGTAGAAATTTCATCTGAGCCACTTTGGCTGGTTTGTTTTCTATCTTCTTTTCACCTTCTCATCTCTTCATCATTTCTTATTTCTTTTTGGATCCGGGCTGTTCCTTTACTCCCTTGTGATCGCCATTTAAAAAAAAAAAAAAAAAAAAAAAAAAAAAAGAAAAAAGAAAAAAAAAGAAAAAAAGTAAAAGATTGGCTTGAATCACTTGGAGTGGTGGAAGAGTAATCCTGCTGGCTGAAGAGAAACCTAGCCTTAGGACAGTTAAGGCGGATCCATACAAAAATCTTTTCATCTTTCATTATCTTTTCTTTTACCCATAAAAGGTTGTTTTGGTTTTTGATTGCTGATTTTGACTGCCTATCATCCTTTGAACCAGTGGAAAGAACTCTGAGTGACCACCTAAAAATCGTGAGCTAAAACACTTTGAGAGTGTGAGGATTTTTATGTGCTAACGTTTGTTAAGTGTTTCAGGATGTTTGGACTTCTCAAGAAATCAAAACCACTACAAGATGATATCTTCTTTCCTTTTAAAACTATTTCGGAAAAAGAGCAATTAATTTTTAGAAATAAGAAACAGTTTGCTGCTAATAGGTTTGATTTTGTGCAGAAACAAAAGAAGAGACAAAACAGGTCCGATGATGAGAAGTGGGTCAGAAGTGGTGATCGTCCCTTCACCAAAACCAAGAGAAGCAGTCGTGATGTGTTTGATCAGAATAAGATTCAGACTTATGCGAGTTTGGAGAAGATGTTGCATAAGGCAATTCATGCTGTTCGGAAACTCAAAAGGAAGGAAAACACCAACACTTCTCCAGCACCAAAACAGCAATGTAAGTCTTCTTATCTTTCAAATTCTGATTTGAAAACTAATGAGATCTCTTATGATAAAAGCAAAGCTGTGAAACCCACAAGCAAAGCTCATTCTACCAGGTGCTTCAAATGCCATAGGATAGGTCATTATGCTAACAAGTGTCAAAAGCAGAAACCGTTGGTGACTTTGGAGAAAGTTGAAACCGAGCCAGAAAAGGAAGATCATTTGCCAATCTTCGATGACTATGAACATGAACCGAAGGAAGGATCAGATGGAGAGCAAAACCGTGGTCATCAAGAAGGATCTTTTTCCATTCAAAAACTGGACCAAACTCAAGGTGAGCATTGTGCTGATTATAATTATTTTGCTTATAATCCTTTTCCTTTTAATGTTTCAGATTTGAGGACAAATCTTTTTGAAGAGGGAGAGTATGATAGAACCAAAATCGAGCACCGTCCTTTTTTGTTTCAAGGACACGGCCCGAAGTGGCGATCTTGTCAACCAGCTCGACCAAACCAAGGTTTCTCCACCAGCTCGTGCTGATCACACCGACCGAGCCGCACATTCTAAGACCCACGGTCGAGCCAGACTTAGCTTGGGTCGTGAGGAAACCGAAGACGGACATGCATTCTCATCCGGACAGTCCCGCATGTGTCCTTATCTTTATCCCGTGCATCCATCTTGTTCGAATGCATCTAGACACTTGGACGAATCTTGACTGGTCAACATCAGAGTCCGCACTTTTGACCAGTCTTCATCAAAATCACCAACTTTGACCAAGACTACATCATTTTCTGCATATTTGACTCCCTTTAATAATTTTAGTCAAATGTTGTATTTTCTATGTATCTTTTTCCGCACTTTCTTTATTTCTTTCTTTGACTACAAACACTATAAATATGTAGTCTCATTCATGAATAAAATCAGATCAATTTGGTTGTTTATTTTTGTTCTTCTTCTCTGAGTGAGAGAGAGTTCTTTAGCTAGTTCATCGGTTTGAACCGGCTTGTTGATTTGGTGGTCAGCCAATCATCTGTGTGTTATTTGGTGGTTAGCCAACACATTCATCCGTTCTTTGGTGGTTAGCCTTAGATCGTTGGTATATCAAGAGTCATTCCGCACCTCTTGACGATCCGTTCAATCCATCCCAGTTCCAGAAGTGCCATTGCCTTCTCGGATCATATCCAACATCCGGCCAAAGCCATCCTTCCCGATTTTGGGTCTATCAGACAGGTACTGAACCGTATCCGAACCAGAATTTTAAATTATCTGATCGGTACCATTTTCTCTAGTTTCGAGATATCTGAAATAGGCCTGGGCATTCGGGGTCCCAATAAGGTTTCGGTTTTATCCAATCGGGTTTCAGTTTCTCGGGTGACCCAATGTACTTTCGGGTTTGGGTCCCATTTGGTTCTTCGGTTTTAAAATATATGATTTATACCTATTTTGTAACCAAAACATAAATAAAATCGGTTTTATCGGGTTTCAAATACCTAATTTGTATTTTTTTTGTAACCAAAATATAAGTAAAATCGATTTAAAAATAAGAAAAGAACGTCAACAATGATAATTCAAAATTAAATGAACGGGAAACATATTTATTGATAAAAAATCAAATAAATGAAAATATAACATGAAAACCACAATCTCATGAAATGAGAAATATTGTTTAATGATAACAAAATTCTAAATCTAAATATTTCAAAAGTCAACAGCCACCTTTAACCATCAATCTTCATTTAAGCCATGTTCGTATTGACGACGCCGTGCGGCAGCGTCAGCGACCAAATTAACAAACGGGAGAGAAAAATTTCAGTGGAGTGTTGTTGTGGAGTTGCCGCCGGCAAAGTCGCAGGCCTTCTTTTTTGTTCTTTTGTTGCCGCTGTTTAAATCAGCGTTTCCCAGATTATCGCCAGCGGCGAATTCCAACCCTCCAGCGGTGATTCTCAAGCCTCCTCTTTTATTGGTTGCTGAGCTGGCATTAAACTTTCTTTTATAGTTTTGGTCGCTGACGCTGCCGCACTGCGTCGTCAATACGAACAGGGCTTTAATAAAACCACCAACCCGGATCGGGTTCAGATGTTCAATATATGTTAATGTATTTTGAATACATATTAGGAATTGAGATTATGTTTGGTACAAGATGTTTCTGGTGTTTTGAATGTTGCGGGTTCTATCATATATCAATTTAGATTCGGGTTCGGTTCGGATAATACCACTATAAGAAAACAGCGTTATATTGACGGCCGTAATCGTCGGTATTTCCTCGGAATAACGTTATTCCGAGGAAATACCGAGGATAAGGGTCCTCAGAAAAAACTCCTCTGAAATTCATTTTTCCTCGTAAATTGTAACAAAAAATAAATTTATCATAATTTGATGTTATTAACTTCGACTTAACCAAAGTCAAGACTCTTTAGTAATTCCCGCATAAAACACAAGATGCATGGTTGCATTGTTTTCCTACCGATGAAATAAATTAGTGGAATATGCATTATCCCAAGAATAAGTGAGAACTAGGCCTGGGCATATTTCTCGGATCCGAAGATCCGAAACGGTACCGATCTGAAAAATCGGGTTTTGGGTCGGATCTTGATATGGTGAAATACCCGATTAGGTATGTTTTCATTTATGTTTTGGGTACCGGGTCAGATCGGGTATTACCCGAGATCCGAACAACTATCCAAAAATATCTGATTTTTAGTTCATCGACTCATTTAACATAGGTAGGTTTAAGTTTGTTCAAGACTGTTTTTATTTTCTGTGAGTTAGTTAAAGTCTACTTTTATTTAGTTTCAGAGTTATAGTATTTAACTATTTATAGGTCTTACTCTCTTATAATTGATTCGTTTATTCGGATAAGTCGGGTAAAAAACACCCAATTCGGATTTTTCGGATAAATACAGCTAAACCCAAACCGGAACCGAGTTTTCTATGATTACTTCAGATATAACTGGATCCGACAGGTACCAAACCGTATCCGAACCGGAATTTTAAATTATCTGATCGGTACCATTTTCTCTAGTTTCAAGATATCTGAAATAGGCCTGGGCATTCGGGGTCCCAATCAGGTTTCAGTTTTATCCAATCGGGTTTCAGTTTCTCGGGTGACCCAATGTACTTTCGGGTTTTGGTCCCATTTGGTTCTTCGGTTTTAAAATATCTGATTTATACCTATTTTGTAACCAAAACATAAATAAAATCGGTTTTATCGGGTTTCAAATACCTAATTTGTACTTTTTTGTAACCAAAATATAAGTAAAATAGATTTAAAAATAAGAAAAGAACGTCAACCATGATAATTCAAAATTAAATGAAAGGGAAACATATTTATTGATAAAAAGAAAATCAAATAAATGAAAGTATAACATGAAAACCACATTCTCATGAAATGAGAAATGTTGTTTAATGATAACAAAATCCAAATCTAAATATTTCAAAAGTCAACAGCCACATTTAACCATCAATCTTCATTTAATAAAACCACCAACCCGGATCGGGTTCAGATGTTCAATATATGTTAATGTAATTTGAATACATATTAGGAATTGAGATTATGTTTGGTACAAAATCTTTCTGGGGTTTTGAATGTTGCGGGTTCTATCAGATATAAAACAGCGTTATACTGATGGCCGTAATCGTCGGTATTTCCTCGGAATAACGTTATTCCGAGGAAATACCGAGGATAAGGGTCCTCAGAAAAGACTCCTCGGAAATTTATTTTTCCTTGAAATTTTCTCGGAAATTTCCGACGAAATACCGAGAGACAAGGATTTCCGAGGAACACTATATCGTCGGAAAATTCCGAGGAACACTACATCCTGAGAATTTCCTCGGAGTTTTCCCGACGATATTTAAAAAAAAACAAATTTAAAAATAGTTTTAATAAATATAAATTGAAAAATATTTAAAATTTGTTTTAATAAATATAAATTTTAAAAATCCAAAAAATAGTTTCTAGTCACAAAAAAGTTCTATAAGTATTAAAAATCTTTTAATAAATAGAATATAGTTTAATAATTATAAATTTAATAATTACAAAAATAGTTTTTAATCACAAAAAGGTTTTAAAAAGTATAAAAAAAACTTTATATAAATATATATATATATATATATATATATGATTTTTAAAAATCCAAAATAATAGTTTTTAATCACAAAAAAGGATTTATAGATATTAAAAATGTTTAATAAATATGTAAATGATTTTATAATGCAAAAAATAGATATTAAAAATGTTTAATAAATATGTAAATGATTTTATAATGCAAAAAAATAGATATTAAAAATGTTTAATAAATATGTAAATGATTTTATAATCACAATCAATAAAAACTTAGAAGAAAATTCCAAATCAACTGAATACAACAAATAATCACAATCCTAAACCCTAAAATCATAATCAAACTCTCAAATCACAACCCTACCATTCACCCTAACAAAAATCTATAACAACCCTAATCTCACCATAGTCAAACTCGATTTTAAAGAAAATAGAGAGGGATAGGGGGCCTTACATGATTTGGGGATGGAATGGGGAAGAATAGGGCTTGATTCGCCGGAAATCGATGGAGGAGAAGAGGTTCTGCGGCGGAGGAGAGGAGAGGAGAGGAAGAGAGAAATGGGGAAGAAGGATACGGCTCGACCTAATAAAATGAGGGGTCCGACGGACTTTTTCCGTCAGAATGTCCTCGGAATAATTTATAAAGTTCCTCGGAATTTCCTCGGAATTTCCTAGGTTTCCATTAATTTATTTTTTCGCGAAATATTTGGCGGTTAGAGTTGTCGGATAAATGAAAATATTCCGATGAACCAATTTTCCTCGGAAATTTCTGAGGAAATTCCGAGGAAGCAGGGTTTTGGGTTTCAAAACGTCAATTTTTTTTGCCCTATATTATTTCTTATACATATGTAATGCATACCATTGAGGCTTCATTGTATAGATGATCATAAACCATGAAATAACAAAATTTCAAAAATGATTGTAAGTATTCCCTTTGCCGTTTATTAAAGTGTATAAGTGTTTCTCTTATGTTGTGTGGTTTTCGTTCATGCAATTGTAAAAAAAAAATGTTTTCGGGTAAAACAGCAATTTTTGACATCATAATCTGGTTAAGACACTTAATGAAGGTTGAATACGTGTTATTTAATCCGTAAAACGTTGTTTTCGGTTAAAAACCCTTAGTTCCTCGGAATTCCCTCGGAATATTCCGACGGAATTACGAGGAACATAGAGAATTTCCGACCAGACCCTTGTTTTCCTCGGAATTTCTCTCGAAATATTCCGACAGAATTCCGAGAAACTAAGGGTTTTTCCGAGCAAAACCCTGTTCCTCGGAATTTCCTCGGTATATTTTGAAGTTTTTCCGAGGAACATTACTATTGCATTTAAATCGCTAAATCTCCAAGTTAAATACCGAGGAAATTCCGAGGAAAATCCCTAAATCTCCAAATTAAATGTCATAATTATTAAATGTCCTCGGATGTTCGTCGGTTTTTTCCGACAAACAGGGTTTCCTCGATATTCTCTCGGAATATACCGAGGAAGTATGTCTTCCTCGGAATTTTCCGAGGAAATTCCGAGGAAACCACGTTCCTTGGTTTCCTCGATATTTCTTCTGTTTTTCGTCAGAAAATTATGAGGAACTCATTTTCCTTCGGTATGTCCCTCAGAATAACGATGTTTTCTTGTAGTGTACCCATAACCCAAAATACCATAAAACAAGATTCATTCGGTATTTATGTTGTTCGGATCGGTTCAGATTCATTTTTATCGGATCGGATTCGGTTTGGATTTTCGGGTTCGGTTTATTTGCCCACCCCTAATCTGAAATCCGAAAAACCCGACACATATCCCAACTGAAAATCCAGATGCCCAAGGCTAGTGAGAACTAAGAGCACCTCCATCCATGGTTTTTGGAGGAGGTTCTAAAAGAAAAAAACAAAAATAAATAAATCAAAAAAGAATAAAACAAGAGAACCGCCTCTTAATATAGGGTTTTTGAATTGATAAGAGCTCCATATATGTCCTCTTTGTATTGGTCTTCTCTTTTATTGATGCTTTTTGTTTTTTTTTCAGAACCATTGTTGTGGTTCTTCGTTGTTGCTGAATTTTGTCTATTCAAAATTCTCGGCTCAAAGTGCTCGGATTAGGGTCGTGCGTCGACGAATCTGGGACGAATCTGGGTTTCCAACATCAAGCGTTTTTTTTTGTCGGGTTTATTATGCTATTAGAAACAACGAGAAACATTACATAGACGATATTACAACTGACCATTCTACCTGCTTTATAAAAATTCATGTTTGACTGCATCATCATGAGCCGCCCTATGAAATCCATTCCTGACGGTATTCCTTACGACATGCTGAAAGTCCCTTGTAAGACTTGTCTCTAATATTCTGCATAATTCGCCTTCTCTGGGAATTGAAACCCAGACCTCCTGGTGTAGAAATTGCGTCATCTGAGATTCGAACCCCAAACTTTGGTGTAGAAACCTTTAAACTTTGACCACTAGGCCACGGTGCTTCCACAACATCATCAAGCGTTCTGCAACTCTCCTACAGACATGGCTGATTTCTACTGATTTGCATCTTTGGTCCTTGATTTTTTTAAAATTATGATTTGACCCCAGAAACTTTTGTTTTGTACAAATGCAACATCTAATGACACTTAAATATAACTTCTAAACATTAAAATGATCAAAACTAATAACTAAAAAAATGTAAAAACACTATGCATCAGTTGCTCTCTTCCTTTAAAACCTTCCATGAGTGAAGATTCAAATTCAATAATTTATAAGTTTTATAAAATTTAGTTTGACTTCGAAACAAACAGACATGTGGTAGAGAGCAGGCAGAGTTGTGGAAAAGACAGAACCAAAAAATAAGAAAAACAGTTTCTAAAAAAAAAATTAAGAACTTCATAGGAGGTTCTCCCATTAGAACGTCACAAAACTAATTACATTAATAGAAGTTCTAAACTTCTTAGAGTACACAATAAATTATTAAATTAATTGTAAGAATCCATTAAAAGTTCTAACCAATGGAGGTGATCTAAGAAGTTATTTTTCCCTTATGGTCTGGCTTAACGGCCAATGGGCCATGTGCGCAGTACTCCAAAAGATTCAAATTTTCTCTATATATGGCATTTTCATAAATTTGTCCCTGTTTTGCAATTTTACAAAGAAACTGGGCCTTATTGATGAAAATTAAATGGAGCATCCGCAAATACGATCTGGAATTCTGGGCACAGCTCAAATTGTGCTATTTTGGAAGGGTTGTGAACTGCTCGTCCAACCCGCACATATTCTCGATAAGTTCTTAGGTAATAATAAAGAACGTACCAATATAAATTATATAATATATTTACCTTAATCAACAAAATAACTCTAACATCGTTACAATATTATGTGGTAAACACACATCAATTTTGACGTGTAGAAAGGAAAAAAACATGCACAAGGGGGTCGCGCGTAAATCGTAATAATTCATTGACAATAGTTTTATTTTAATCATTCGCTAGTAACTTAGATTAGTAATAAGCGCCAAAGTATTACTAGTCGTCGTTGCAAGTTCCTCAACAACCTTCGTTACCTTCTTCTTAGTTTCTTTACTCACTTTTATCTCTTCGAACCCGTCCGTACAAGTCCCTTCGTCCGTCAATGCCGCGCTTACCCACGTCCTAACGTTCGTTATATGCTCAGACACAGAGTCACCATCTCGTAGAGTCTTCATCTCTGTGATCGCTTGCTTCAGCTCAACAACTGTGTCCTTCATCTCCTCAAGGCAGTCCCTAAGGATAAGCTTCTCCCAGGCCCGGCTCTAACCCATGGCAACATGGGCAATTGCCATGGGTCCATGGGTCTAAATTTTTTTAATATTAATTTTACTTATTAAAAAGGTCTATTTTATTTGTTAAATTATCAATTAGTTGGTAAAATTATAATTAAAAGGTCCATGATTAACTAAACCTAACTGAAATACAATAAAAACAAAAAAAATTACCTTTCACTTTTCTCATTTTCCATTAACAAAACCTAATTTACACACAGAAACTTATTTTCCAAAAAAAAATTTGAATACCACAATTTTTTTGTTTTAATTTACAGAAGTACAATAAATAAAAGTTGATTTTTTTTTATAAAAGGGTCTTTATTTAATATTTTGCCTAAGGCAAGAAAAAAATTTAAGACGGCACTGGCTTCTCCGGTGACATTTTATTCTTTCGTCCGGCTGCGGATATCTGAGACTTTTTGAGAAGCTTAGAGATGACGGAAGCTGCCTCTTTTGCTGAATTCACGTTGAGCTTAAGCGCCGTGGTGCATAGCTTTATCGGGTCGGATTTGATGGTGGATGAGTAGGAGGATAAGGACTTGTAGCATTTGTCAGGGTATGTTGTCGAGTTGCATGCCGTCTTCACAAACATATTGTGATTTCTGGAGTAGGATGGTGGAGTGGTTGCTGTTATTTGGATGTTTGTTGATGCGAGGAAAACGAAGACGAGCGTTAGGGCGTGCAGAAATTGGGACATTTTGATAATTACTGCTTCCTTTTGTTTTGTTTTGTATCTAATCTATTAATTTAGGGTTCTATTTTTATCTACTATTAACAAGTCATAGTAGGACCACTTAAAGAATTAGTCAATATGACATATTTGATTATTTGTATTAACAATAAACCAACTATAAATATATTAACAATAAACCAACTAGAAATTTGATTTTTTTAATTATAATAAAATCTGCTGAGAAAGAATCTAACAAAATCTTAGTTTAAAATTTAAATATTTTTTTTATAAATAACACATTAATATATTTCGAAATTAGTAATATAATATTATTATAAGTAAATTTAACTAAAACTTATTATAAAAAAGAAAATAAAAAATTCTTTATAATAACTTTTTTATAGATTCTATGATATATTCCATATTATATAAAAATAGAAGTGCTATATGAATTAAATATTAAAATATATTAAATAGGTAAATTAACAAAAAAATATTATTTTATTTTTTAACTTAAATAAATTATTGATCATCATTATAATGGATTAAACTTCGAAAACTATATAATACTTTTATATTAAAATAAATGTATTAACATAAGTTAAAATTTTATATTTACAGCCATACATTATCTTTTTATTTATTTTGAAACTATTAGCAATATATTGCTTAAAAATGTTTATATAAAAAAATATAATAGTATATAATAACCTTTAGTTCATATACTATTTAAAAATATGTTATTAGTAAAATATGAAATTTCAGTAATTCATTTAAAATATTAGTGACAAAAATCAAATTTTAACTATAAATTTTATTTTATTTTAATTGTAACAAAATTTGTTGATAAAAGAATTAAAAATATTACCAAAAATTCAAATATTTTATAAAATAATACAGTAATGTAGTACCAAAACAAATTCAAAATTCATGTATTATTCCAAACTCAAATAGTTGTGTAATTTTCCAAAGTTGTCTCGAAAAAATATATTATTTTGAAAATAAATATTCAAACTCAAAATGATAATATTTCAAATTTTACAAAAGACAGAATCATGGATAATAAAGATTAACTTTTTGAAATGTACCTGAAAAAAACTAACTATATATGTTGTAAAAATTTAAAGTAACCTAATGTTTTGACGTCTTAATTTAAAAAAAAATAGAAATTAATATCATAACATCCAAAACAAATATCCTATATAATAAATTTAATAAAATAGTATGATAGATACTACTATGTATAAAGTTTACTAAAACAATAGGATTATATTATTTAAAATAAATAAATCCCGTAAAATACTAAAATGAGATATGTTAAAGTATATTTTCTTAAACACAACATGTAAATATAATTATTTTAGTCATATTTATTTTCTATAATATAAATAAATAAAATTTAAAAATATATTATATGCAAAATGTTTAAATTAAAGAAAACAACATAATTTGAATGGGGTTCTCTATTTGAGTATTTCATATTTTTATTTTATTTTACCTAACTCGAAAATATATTAGTAAGTAATAAAAATCAATAACAAAGTAAATTTTTTTTAAAAAACCATTATATATTAATAATACTGAATAAGAAATATAAACAATAATATGATATAGTAATACAATATATAACACTAAAATAGAAATTATATATTTAAAACATTTTTAATAATATAAAATATATTTAAAAAATATAATTATATCCGCACGAACGTGCGGGTTAAAATCTAGTTGTTGTTTAAGGGTTTGTCTTTCGGGTGTGAACAAATACTGTATATAGGGAAGAATTGTGAAACTATGTTGTATCTCACGTGTATTATATATACAAACGGAATAGATCTTTTTTTTATCAACGAGAATATGGTTAATTATCTTATCTCGATCTGTCATCTATGGTTTCTTTTATGTATGTCTATATGTACACATAACTTTTTTTTTTTGAAAATGATCAAGAAATCGTATAATATATTATATATCATAGTCAACTTCAACTATGAATTAGATATTCTCATATAATAGTATACTCCCTCTGTTTTTTAAAGATACATATTTTAGACTTTTCACATATATTAAGAAATCACATTAAAAATGCATTGATTTTTGTGAATAACAATTTTCTATAATCTTTAACCAATAAAAATCCAATAAACACAATTAATTTTCTTGAAGTTAACAAATTTTCATTAAATAATACATTGAAAAAGTAAAAAATGTATCTTTTTAAAACAAATTTTTTTTCTAAAACATGGATCTTTAAAAAACAGAGGGAGTATAACGTATGTAAGCAATAAAGATGATACCGTTGTGATTATGTTTTCTTTGATATGGTTAATTAGTATGTACTCAGCCGAGTAATTAATATAATTAAGGCTCGACTGTTGTTCACATTTGTATATGCATGTAGCATGTTAAGATCCAACTGTATTATATCCATATTTGTTGATACTAATCACACCGTTCTGAGTCTGCTAGGGACATATTAACGATAACTCCCCTACCATTTTCAGCCATATGTTAATTAAGTTATACATGTATATCTTCTTTTTTTCCTTTTTCTGACAAAAGTTTTAGTTATACATAGATTTCAACATTTTACAAACTATGGTTATTTCACCTTTTTGTAACAGTATTTCACCATTTTTATTATGTTACATTTCTACAAACTATTCGAATCATATTTTAGTCATGGCCGTTTAAACTATATGTTGGTCATATGCCAATTTCTAAGTAAAAGTAATTTGATGTGTTACAATTTTGATAAAGCATCAGTTATACTCTTTCCTTTTTTTGCATCAGTTATACTTTAATTTTACACATTAACTAAACAAACCAACCTTTAAAGTTACTTTGAGCAACTATCTACCATTGTGATTGATTTGCAAACGATTGTTAATTTTACTTGTGAAAGAGATAATATTATTCGCCATTATGCATATCGTGAAACGAGAATAAATAATACTTGATCCAGTGATTGTGGTTGGGTGGTAAGGTGGTGGACCTGAGACACTAACATGTTTCATGTTCGATCCACCTACCGCACGAAACTAAATCACAATTATCTTCGTCACCTAATACGGATATAGATCTATGTTTTAGGGTTCATTTAAATATTCGATAAAAAATCTATCTATGGACTGCATTTTTCCTTATAGATTAGTTTGGGCTTCTTCATGAACCTATGATACTTCCAGGTTAAACAAAAAAATAAAATAAATAATACTGGAGCACTATTACAACAAGTTTATGCCGATATTTAAGCCAAGTAAATGCAAGGTACGTACGTCCATGTGACGTGATGAACATGGATTAGATCTCCTCTTTCGGAGGAATAACTCGATCCTCTAAGTAATCAATGACTTTCATTATGTGCAAATTTGTCTGTCATGCATTTCCTATACGTAATTTTATATTTGTTGACACTTTGCAAACAAGTAGTTTTATTATTAACACTGCGATAAGCCATATTATAATACTCTCTCCGTTTTGAATTAGTTGTCGTTGTAAAAAACAATTTCGTTTTACAATAAGTCAAAATTTATTGACTTTTATTCTAATTTATTGTTTTTATTCGTTTGAATATAGTTATAATTGGTAATGATGTTTTATCTAGTAAATATACAAAATTAAATGTTTTGTTAATTTGTTTGTCGAAGTTTACAACGATAATTAAAATGAAACAGACGGAATATCAGTCTTTGATGATTTTAATTGCGACTGAATTTCAAGATCGATGTTTCTAATTCCAAAATAAATTTCAAAAGAAAAAATACAGAGAAAGTAAATAAAAAAAATTAACAAAATAAATAATTTGAAAAGAAAGAAAGTTTTAATAATTAGGGAGTATCAAAAACAAATATGTAACTCTATGACGGACCATGAGCTTCACTGCCCCTATTTCTTTAGAATCAATCTCCTATGGACTTCGTTGCTCTTTTATACTATTTTCTCATAATTCTATTTTCAAAATCCAAATTACCAAATCAAATTCTATCCTTTCATCAAAACTAAATCCTAACCCCTCCTATGGATTAGTGAACCTATGGACAAAGATTTAAATTCTATACCTTTCAAATTTGTAAAAAAAAAGATTTTAAAATAGTTTTTAATCATATTTTGATGATTTTTACGAAAATATGAAAAGAAACAGTTTTCTATTTTTGAAATATTTTTTTCAAATTCTATAAATCAAATAAAAAATATTCACGTTTCCAGTTTAATTTGTGATTTTCCGTTTGCCATATAAAATTAAAAGAAAAAATAGGTCCTTTGAAGATTAAGGAATGAGATATAAGGGTATTGGAGCAATTGTTTCTTCTATATGATCGTGCACAACTAATGGATCTTTAACGTTCGCCCACTCGGACCGTAGATTCCATTTTGTGCGATGAATGATGCTTTAATTTTGTAAGGTTCGAAAGTTATATTTACATACTATATAATCACCATATCACATTTTCACGTGATATATCTCATTAACACGAAATCACTTCTTGATAAGTCTCTCAATTCTTTCACTATTTTAGTTTAGTCATGCTTAATCCTGAAATTTTAACGGATATATGATCTGAAACGGATACACAAAGTGAAATGTTTTTTCACTATTTTAGTTTAGTCATGCTTAATCCTGAAATTCTAACGGATATATGATCTGAAACGGATACACAAAGTGAAATGTTTTTTTCTTCAAAAAAAAAAGTGAAATGTTTTATCCCTAAGAAGTCCATTCTTAAATATGTCTATAAATGGTTCCGAAAGCATCTGTAATGCGATCCGAATTTCGAGAAATAGTTGGGAAAATAATGAGAAAGTCCAAATACAGACTCCCATTTGTGACGGATGACGCGGGTCCATTGAACATGAATGGAGCGTTTCCTAATTTTCTACGTTAATTGTGAATGTAACGAAAAAGTGAACAAATATCTACTTCGTCTATCTGTCTCATACATTATCATTTGCAGCGTTTTAAAGGATGCGTTTCAAAATATTAAGTGATCTGTATATGACAAAGTTTTGCTTCACATTTTAAATGCTTTGTTCTACCAGTGTTTTTTTTTTCTTTTTCGAGCAACACAATTACCTGAATAACTGTCAAAACTAATTGGCAATGAAGCAATTATTGGTACGGCTTCTAAGATTATATTACCTAAGAACTATCCATATCTTGAAGAAAATTCTCTAAAAGAAAAAAAAAATCATATTTGAAGAGTATTGAAAAAACGTACAGCGAAAATGGAGTATATGAGAACAGAGAATAGAACATTAACATCGGCCACTTGGTGTTCTTGGCTGGAAAACAACATGACAATGAGTCTCATACAAAAGTCGTTAATTAGTCTTTAATTACAACAAGTTGTTGTCGTGTAAGATTGATTTATATTGCTTCGCTTAGGCACCGGCCGACGAATTAATAAAGAACTAGATGATAATCCGCGATTTGCGTGGAGTGAATTTTTTTTAACTATGATATATTTAAATATTATAAATAAAATCAATTTTCTATCGATAACTTTTTTACACTTGATCAAAGATGGATATTCGGATATCATGTAGTTCAGTTCGGATCTTTGCGGATTCAGTTCATTTCAAACTTTTGCAGGTTCGATTTAGATTCTAATAACCTATTTATTTATTTTTAAATTAAAGTTCATATATATTTTTGATTAATAAAGTTTAAAAATAAAAATAATATATAACATATAAATTTGAATAATTTATGCCAAAATACATAAACTTCACATTAAAATTAGTTTAGGTTAAATATTTGAATAAAATCAATAGACATTTAAGTATTTTGGGTATTTTGAGTATTGTTTACCTACTTTAAACATGTATTTTGTTTTTATATATTTTCAAGTATTTTAGAAAACTTTAAAATAACTTATATATTTTGTATATTCTCTTAGATATTAAAATTTTAAAATAGTTAATATATTTAAGTATATCAATCTGGTTCAAATATACTTGGACACCCGAAATATTTCCGTTCGGATAGGATTCGGTTTCGATTCTTTAAATACTAAAAGTTTAAACCAGTTCGGATATATAAGCAATTTTGGTTAAAGTTTAGTATACTTTTCAGAATGAATTTGGTTCGATTTTTTGGATTCAGATTTTGTCCAATCCTATATTTTTATTGTAACAAAATTTTTAAATGAAAGTGATGGTGGTTCATATTTATTTAGGCTATGAAATAATCTTTAAACCAAAACACATTCTACTATGTACGTGATCCATTTACTTAATCGCTAGGATAAGACCTGCATTTTGCGCAGGATGAACTTATATAATAAAAACTAAAAATATATAATATTGACAAATTAAATATGTATATGTGTTTGAATTTTTAATATACATACAATTATGTTTTCTTTATGTAATCATCTATATGTTAGGTTAAGCATTTGTAATTGTAATTGAAATTGGGAACCGAAATCTATTTTAAATTTATGATGAAAATGATTGATTTGGGCTTAAAGTTTTGATCCTTTTTATACCTATAAAAATTGTAATGTGATCATCAAGTAAAATTTTATTACAAAATCAGGTTCTACAATTTTTTAATACTTTACTTTAACTCACTGAGAATCGTTTTAATGGTTTTAGAACCAGCATCTTAGTATTATTTCCAAAATCAAATTACTTTGAGTTACAACATTTAGTATTCTAAATTGATACAGCCAATTTTCTTGCTTTAAGTTGTTAGTTTAATATAAATATATTATTTAATTTGAATATTTATTAAATAAAAATTTATATTAATATAGTTTTATGATCATTTGTATCTTTTTATAACAAAAATGAATGTATTCATCACAAAACTTTCAAAGTGGGATTTTAAAATTTCTAAAAATTTATAGTCGTTTTAAAAGTTTAAAATATAACATATAAGAAAAAATATAAATTTTTTTTATTATATGGTTATTATGATTGTTTAATATCTTTCAATAATATAAATATAAACAAAAAGAGCTAAGATAAAAAATTGTTATTAAATATTTATTATTCATAATCATTAACTGTCATATATACGCTAATTATATTAGGTAATTCCATAGCTTTTATTTAAGGAAAGTGTGATAATTTTCTTTTGTAGACTATTTATCAATTTGATAATAAGTTTAATAAAAAATATAATATAAATTAAAATGGACCAACCCATTTTCTAAAAAAATTCTGTATGTCATTGCAATGGCATGTGACTACAGAAAATTTTGTAATGTTTCTCAATTAATATATAAGGGATGTTAAACCATTGATCATTAATTTTTAACATCATAATTTTAACAGTTTTAGTAATTTATTGTCATTTTTAAAAATTCAAAATATAACATATACGAAAAAATCTCAATTTAATTTCATATCTAATTTGATTTTTTTTAATTTATTTTAATAATATAAAATTAAACAAAAATGATTGAGGAGATATAGATTATTATCAAATCTTTATTATTAGAATCATAATTTATCATTTATATATTTAGTTATATTTGATAATTCCATAGCTTGTATTTAAGGAAAGAAAATAAAATATTAATTGTACATTTTAATTAATTTTATGATTAGTTTAATGAAAATTATATATTGGACCAACATATTTCTAAGGATTCTGAATTTCATTCCGGTGATGAAATGTGACTATATTTAAAGGTTATAATGTTTCTCAATTAATATATAAGAGATTATTAAAAGATGCGTATAAATTGTGTGTTTAAATTGTTAAGGATGAGACGTAGAAATTGGACAAATATTGTAATTAGTAGACCCATCTCAAATTACGCATTGTGGTTAATAGAGTTTTAAAGGTTAATCCGGAATACTTTAGTATTTCCTTTTGTTTTAAATGGTACTAGATTTTGACCCGTCCTTTTAAAGGACGGGTATGTTTCCTTTGACAAATTTATTTTTGTAACAAATGTGTTTCAACATAAAATGTATATCAAGTGTCTTAATGATTTTTGTTAGGAGTTGTTTTTAGGTTTATGTTCATTTTCATCTATACAAAATGTTAGTATTGTGAAATAATATTTTTTTATTGGAAACTACATTAAGAAATTAAACTTAAAACTATTTTCAGTAAAATTAATTTGTACATTTACTTGTATAATTATACAAAAGTCTAAATGAATTGTAATATTATTTAGATTAATAATGGCTATTGATCATATGATCCACTATATTAATCAGGCTTTTAAATGGATACTGGAAAATATAATATATTCAAAATTTATAATATCCATTATGAGAAATCTTGCAAATCTAGATTTTGATCTGCGCTTAAAAATGGATGGTATATTTTTGTTGGAAAACTTATTTTACGTAATAAAATTATGATTTTTGATATATTATATATTTTAACTTTTTATGAACTTAAATTTACTTATATAACTTATTTTTGTTATTTTAAATATGACTAAATTTTTGAAGACTCTAAATAATTCTAACACGTAATATGATTTTATTGATTTAACCAGAAGTTAAACTTATTTTACACTGTTTTTTTTCTAATTTAAATAAAATATTTGATATCTTCAACATTCTCTGTATTGAAAAATTCATTTGTGCGTTTTAAAAAAAATTCTATAATTTTATTAAATTCAGTTTATGTGATTTATGTTTTATTTTAAATGGAACTGTTTTTAAAGAGGTGAGATAATTTAGACCCGTTTTATGATTTTGTTGATTTAATCATTTTTATTGAAATTTTTTGAGGTTTCATTTAATAAATACTTTCAAATAATTAATAATGCGATACTTATTAATTATTGATGCGATACTTTCAAATGATTTTTATTTCAATTTTTCGACATTTTGTTGATGATTTTTTTTGTCAAAATCAAAATTTTTGAGGTTTCATTTGGATGTGGATCAGGCAGATGGGAGGACTCAGACCTAAGGATTCATCTCTGGTCATACTTGTCGGGATGGTCATGGGCTGTCTGGTTGGTGTTCGTCGTCGGTGAATCGCGGTGGTATCTACTGATTTCGTGCTCCTGATTTTCCTCTGTTCGATTTGGGTGGTACGTCGTGGCTTTGCGGTGGTCTTGGGCTAGATGGTTGGGTCTGGAGCCGGTGAAGTGAGTCGATATCCTCTCCCCATGGGTTTATCCTGTTTGTGGTCCCTTCCTCATATCTAGTTTATCATGATGTAGTTGATGGTTTGGGCCCTTTCTATCTTTGATTAGAGTAGAGATGATTATCTCTAGTCTCTATTCAGCAATGGTAGGACAGTGGCGTGATGACATGTTTGTCAGCAGAACAGAGCTAGCTAGCACTTGGTTGAGAAGTTGTGTTTTGTCACCTCTCCATTTCCAGTTGTGAAGGAGTCCTCGCTGCATCTTTCAATAAGAGCCCTTCATGTTCCTGGTGTGTTCTCTGATCTTATAAGTCTTCGGTGGCTTCTTCCTGGTTGTTAGAAGGAATATAATGAGGTTGAGGTTTTGGTTCAATCGGATGAAGATGCAGTTGTGTTGGAGGGTTTAGCCAGGTGCTTCTGTTCTTTGTGGTTCTTTGTTAGTGTGGTCAGTGTTGTGGGTGTTGTGCTATTCTCCGTGTTCTGGCTCTTCATCGTGGACGGGAGGGTTCAGGTGAGTTTCTGTTTGGATTTTACATTTTGTTGCGTGCTCACTTGGCTGGTGGTGTAACATAGTATGACATCCGGCTGATTTAGACGGGGGACTATCTATCTTTGGTCAATTAAGGATCATATGTGGGTTTTAGCTGTAGAAATCAACTTTCGTTTTAGTTAGGTCTCAAGTTATGTTTCGATCTGCTTGTATGTTACCTTGTTTGGGTTGTAGCTTCCCTCCGATAGGCTCTGTTTCTGGAGATTTCAATGTGTTTCGCCGGCTTATGTATGTCATCATGTATCCTATTTGGTAGGGTGGGACGGACCGGGTATCCGGGGTATATTAGGATACCCAGATCCGGATCCGCCGGATCCGTAAAATTGCTACTCGGATTCGGATCCGAGCCTTCCAGATATTCAGAGTTCAGATATCCGGACTGAAACCTGAATACCTGCAGATGCCCGGATTCGAACTTTTTAAAAATAAATTAAAAATTTAAAATTAAAAATTAAATTAAAAATTAGCTAATTAACCATTTATTTAGTCTATTTAAAATTATTTAAAAAAATTTGAAAAAAAATATTGAAATTTAATAAAATTACAATTTTAGTTATTTTTTATATAAACTATATATGGTATACATATATAAATATAATTATATTTTAAATATTTTAAATATATAATAGGTCTGGATCCGGATACCCGGACTTAAAATTTCACTAACCGGATCTGTATCCTGATCTGCCGGATCCGTAAAAATATTACTCGGATCCAGACTCCCCAGATATCCATTTTTCGGAGCAGATCGGAACGGATACCGGATTAGATCGCGGATCCGTATTTCAATTCCCACATTACTATTTGATGTTTAATATAATTCAGTTGACGGGAAAAAAAAAAGAGCAAAATTTCTCTGCAGATCTCTACGCCCATCTCCTTTTCTTTCATCTTTTTCAATATTTTCTCAATTTTAAAATCTAAATACTTATTATGATATTAGTTTTTGAAAATAGACAGCCTCTGTGCAACAAGTGTTGCAGATTTCATAGCTAAAAGATATATCTATCCCCCGTTATATACTTCTATTCTTGTAACAAGCCGCATTCTCAAACTTGCGGTCATAAAATAAGTAAGTGTTTAAACTCAAAAAGAAGTTTTAATATAAACATCTATACTATTAAAATAGAATCCTGTTTTAAAATTTTAAGATTCTGTCATTGGATTTTATCATATTTACAAAACAATACCAATTTTTATTTTTAAATATAACCACCAATCAATATTATTTAATAGAACATATGGAAAATTATATATATTGCATGTCGATTATTCTTTAAAATTTTAGTTAATCCTAGAATTATTAATTTTGACAACAATCACTATCATTTAAAACGATTTGGGGAAATATAAATATATTTAAAAATAATTTCTAAATTATGGTCACCGAATTTTTCTCATCATTAAAAAATCACACTATTAAAAATATTAAGTATATTTTTATTTTGAAAATATTTATGCAATTCAAAATGCTTCAATGTATTCCCTAAAAATACTAACAACATAAATACTAAAATAGCTAAACGTTAATTTACTTTCTATATTATTAAAATTGAAATATCTATATGAATTAAAACTTGAAATAACCTTTTAATTTTATCTAATGTCATTTTCACTCATAAAATATAATTAATTTTAATAAATGAATTTACAAAACATGATAAATATGAGTTTCCTTATAAATCGTAGGTATTACATTAAACTACCTAACATTTAGCTAGTTAAAAAGATTGCAATCTTTCAATTATTTAATACTTAACAAAAACTATTTTATAAATATTATATATATATGATATGTATATATAAACACAATCATATCTAATTTTAAATTTATTGAATATTCTTAAATCTAGGTTAGAAATATTGTGTATAATTATTTGATTTCGTTTGATCTATGTAGAGGGCGGTTCACTTTCACAATGTAAATTTCCACGTGTATCAATTTTTTTAACTAATTTTCCTATTATGGTTTTTAACTAAATCTATACTATTAAAACAGAAGTCATAACTTAATTCATGTGTGATTTTTTTATTTGGACCACCTATTTAAAAAGTTGCTTAAATAATATATTATATGATATATGAATTATTTGAATAATTCTAAAACAAAAACAAATCCAGTAGATATTCCTATATTTTCTCTTTATCTGAACAAAATATTTTCATATTTTTTTTATTTACAATATAAATATATATTTCATTTTTTTATTAAATTCGTAACTATTTAAAATAAATGTATATTACATTTTTCAATTATTTTTTAAAAAAATATTTAGTTAATTTCGTGGTTATTTAAAATTAAACATATATTTCAATTTAACTAAAAACCTTTTAAAATATCTAACTAATTTTGTAATAACAACTAAACAAATGTACAATGTTTATTAAATTTGCGATATTAATTTATTATTATAATTTTCAATTAAATTTTGATCCTTAACGAATAATATTTTCAATTTAAAAATTTGTATATGATTTAAAATATGCTATCACTGAAAATTTAAAACAAATAAATTAAATTATTACAAGTGAACTGTAAAACAATGTTGTATTAAAACAATATATTATTAATTTTTTGAAAGAAAAAATATTATATTATTAAAAATTTGTAAAATGGCAAATATTACAATTAATCATGCAACCAAATAATTATGTGTGTAAAAATAAAAATAACAACCCGCACGGTTGTACGGGTCAAGATCTAGTTTACATTATTTTGAACACACTAAGCATGACAGCCCTAGATACAAAGATTTTTACACATGAATCACATTGATTTTATTTTCCATTTTGTTCAAAATAATAAATCTAAACATTGTTTTCATTTTTTAGAAAGGAATTAAACATTTTTTAAGAAAAACAAAATACAAATATATTTTTGTAAAAATTAAATTATTTTAGTCACTCAAAATAAATTCAAATCGTCTAAATAGATGACCAATACAATTACATGAATCTAAATGAATAAAATTATTAAGAACCTAAAAAAATGAATTCAAACAATCGAGACGTAAATATAATTTAAATGTGTTCGTAAAAAATGAGACAGATTCAAATAAGGTGGATCTACCATTTTATCATTCTTAACAAAGCATTTGAAATATTTTTATTAGATTTTTAAAATGCATAATATTCCGCAGTTTAAAAACACTTAAAAAACGTTGGTTAAAATCTAGTAAGAGTTAAAGATAAAATCCTAAACTTGTTGTTAGAAATACGAATCACCAAACTCGATAGAGTATGAATCAATTGTGAAAGGACGAAGGAGCCAAAACGCAATGCCAAACAGCCATACACGTCTGTTGCTCTCGAATCTTCTCGAATAATGAAAGAAAATACTGAAGTAAACAACTATTCATTTGGTGGAACGAAAACTACAAAATTCTTAATGTCTTCCTCATGTAGCAGAATCACACATGCCAGTACCACAAACTCTCTTGTCTTCTCTATTCTGTCTTCGTAGGCGGAGACATATTATTGACAAGGGAACCCGTAACGATGATTGCTAATATCTGCACCACCGCTCCTGCATTCAACAGAAAAACCGGACTATGTATTGTAACCACTTCGAATGTGTACTGTAGTCAATCAAGAAAGCAATGAGGACGTTCTGAAAGTGTTACCCAATTGAGCAGAAACGAACCCTAAGAGCTCAAGCTTAGCTGCTGTTCCAGAGCTATTCCGTTCCTACAACATTTGTTGACAGTCAGGTGATTTCATCAACAACACCAAGCTCAGTTTCATAGTATTTGCTACCACACTGTTACTACCACAATCACCGGTTGTTTCGGACTAGTAAAAGAAAACTCTTGTCTGCTTTTAATCTGCCCCTAAATATGAAGTATGTTTGAGTTAATAAGCAAAATCACCTCCATTGTTAATCTGCTCCTAACAGCAGAAAACACAGAAAGAACCATGACAACGGTGGAGGCAGCCGTGTAGAGCCTCAAAAGGTTTACTCTGCTGCGTCTGCAACCTTTTTCAACAGAAACAACAAGAAAGAAGATAAAGAAACCAAAGCAATAAAAAAGGATGGTGGTTGTTAGAGTGTAAGAAAAAAAATGAGGGGGAAGAGAAGTGATAACCAAAATCTGCAATGAATGAAAAGAGTAAGCCAGTAGCAGCAGATGCAATTCCAAGTGTGTTCCTCTCATCATTTTTAGTACTTGTCATGAATGCACACGACAGTCCAATCAGATAAATCGTAGCCTGCAAACAAGAACCTGATAGATTTTGAGCTACCGCATACATACTTCAAAGAACACTAAGATTGATTTACAGAAGAATAGAAGATGAATATGACCAGTTCAGAAATGCATTGATAAAATCGAATTCCAGGACCTAATCTAGAGAATCAAAGGAAACGAACCTGAACAAGGATCAAGAGACGGAGACGAGATCTCCCTTTAGTGACCTTCGTGTAACCTAAGAGGCAGGCGCATAGATTAAGAAGAGATCAGAAAAAAGAAAAAGACAGGGGTTTATGTAAAACTCACGAGAGTCAACGACCATTCGGTACGAGAAATCAGATCCATCGGTACCACTTGGCCTACCAGCCGCCGTCGTTTTCCTCTGCTGCATCTTCTCCGATGGAAATTGACTGCTTTTGGCGTCGGATCGGAGAGATTGTGTGATAGGGGTAACAAGTCGACGGAGCTATTAGATTGAGTTGATACTGTATGAGAACGGAAGCATTTAACCGAACTAAATCCAGAACCGATATTAACCGAAAGGGAAAGATACCCGGTTAGAGTTCAGATACAAAAAAAAAAAATTTAACGAGGAAAACCACAACTCGTCTTCCTTTAATTTCACTCGGCGAAATCCAAGACCCATTAGTCTACGCCCCAGCAGTAAGGATGTTAAATCGCTGTGGCCGGGTTTCGAAGCTGGGTGGCGGGCACCTCAGCCGAGGTTCCATTACCACCAAGCTACGAAGCCCGGTTGTTACACTTTTTTTTTTGCTAAGAGATTTAGTATTGATGTGTTACATTTCTTTATCATAATGGAAAATTCGTTTTAGCAAAACAACCCGGTAGAAATTTTGGGTGGGATGTGATAATTTAGCAAAAAAAATTGGATAATATACAGTTACGTCGCATGTGATCGTGCATGCATACAATGTCCACGAATCTGAAAGCAGAAAAGCCAAATTGATAGAACTGAATGAACATAAAACATACATAGGAGAATAAAGACTTTGAACACTGTGTAACTTGTCCACCATGTTATTTTCTATATAGAAAATTATATAGTAGAATAGTACCGGAGTATAATATTTATCAAAATACATGCAGTTTTAAAATTTAAAATTTAATCTCTCCAATATTTTATGTAAAAATTTCCGCACTAAAATATTTTTGAATTTTAATACAGCTAAAATGGAGAAAAAACAAAATTGAAACCCTAACAAACTGAGAATGGTACAAAATACAATCAAACAACAAATCGAATACAAAATAGAATAACAAAACAGAAAATTCTCGTCGGAGCAACCACCAAAGACAGCAGCTACGTACTAAAGCCCTCGCCACCGTTGAACCAAAGACCAAGAACAGGGAAGAGAAGGACTTCTGACGATGAACCAAACCAAACCAGCAGAACACAAGAGTAGAACACCACAGAGAACTTAAAACGCAGAAGATGAAGAAACGCAAATCGAAAAACAAGAAAATAAAGAGAGGAATGCAGACCAAAGAAGAAGAAAACTACTCAGTCGGCTTCACCGGTGCAGAACCAGCGTTTGGATTAACAAAAATCACACCCCACAGTCAACTCGCCTCCGCCGTCACTAGAAAACCCTACTTAGCAGCTTTGCATGCGAGCCGTCCTCAAACAGACTGAAAAAATATTTGAGAAGCTGGTGGTTCCGAAACAGAAATCAAACCCTCGAAACCATGTCTCGCCTCCTCCCCAGGAAATAATCACCTCCATGCCACTAGATTACGTGTCCATTGTAGCCTGCATTGTTCAGAGGTCTATGTCACTTGTGTCAGGCTACACATCTTCAGTAGGTGGTTTAGCGGGACTCTGATGGCTCTTCCCTAGGTTTGATGTTATGTCGTCCCTTACCGTCGTAGTTTAGAGCTTCTAAGTCAATGAAAATTATGGGCTTGATGAGATCATTAAAAACGGTTCTTTCAGTGATGTTATTAGGTAATTGATATCCGATGAAACGAGGTAAACCCCACATTCTCATGGCTACTATCATCATTTTTCGAGAATGACAATTGATAATCTAAGGATTTCAGAACGGTTTTAGCATAATGTGTTGGTGTGGTGGGTTAGCAAAAACTTGTTTTATGATTTTGAATTAGATAATTTGTCTTGTTCAAGCTTGTAATGACATTAAAATTCATATTTTATTGAGTAGATTTATAAAAATAAATATTGGAAAAAAGAAGAAAAAGGAGTTGATGGCGAAGTCAAGGTTCCAAATTATGGAAATCGACACTCTGCTCCTCCATGTCCAAGTCTATGGGTTTCATTACTTGTATGGTGAGTGAAATATAAAGGGCTAAGAAGAGAGAGTTTCTTAGGATCATGTGTTAGATCATAGAAATGTGTGAGTCTAATAATTTCCTGATTAAGTAAGACTTGTAAGTTTACTTGGAAGAAATCTAGTAGAGACCTATTTCTTTGTTGATAAACTTTTTGTGTGCTTTGTGTTATTTTATTGTAGTATTTCTTGACACAGTACTCATACTACTCTATATCAAATCCTTCTTGCATCTTCAATGGGTCACCTAAGTTTGGTGAAGATCCCGAAGGCAAGATGAAAAAAGGAAAAACATAATACAGCAGGAAGTATGGTGACTGAGTTTATGCTTGATCCTGAACAATATGGGCATTGGAAAGTGAAGATGAAGACAAGCTTACAAAATATTGATATGGATGTTTGGGCATTACTGGAAGATGGCTATGAAGTTCCAAAGACAGTAAATAAAGATGGTGTTGTGGTCAACAAACCGTTGGCTAAATAGACAAAGCGTGAGAAGGAGATTTCAAGGTATAATGCAAAAGCTTTATTTGGTATTTTTACATCAGTCAACAAGAAACAACTTGATCTGATTCAAGGATGCAAGAATGCAAAAGAGGCATGAGATATTCTGTAATTACACTTTGAAGGAACTGAGAAGGTTAAGAGTTCAAGGATGACTTTTTCAAATCAAAATTTGAGACCTTGAAGATGGAAGAACATGAATCTGTATCAGATTTTATTTCTCAACTCAGTTCTTTAGCACAAGAAGCTCGTGTTCTAGGCATGGAATACAAGGACAAGAAACTGGTGAAAAAGTTTTTGAGGTGTCTACCAGAAAGATTCACATCATATAAGGCAGCAATGTATGTGTCTACTAACATAGATGAATTTAGCTTTCACGAAGTTGTTGGTATTATAAACGATCATGAGATGGAGTTTGATGGCGTGGGCAATCATACTGAAGTGAACTTAGCAGTTGCTAAAACAACAAGTCAAAAATCAGAAAATGAAGATGAGTTGATCAAGATGATTTGTGTGCTTCAATAAGTACTACAGGAAGTGATAAAGTGGCAAGGACATGAGAAAGCTGGTTTGAGTAAACAAAGACAAGAAGCTGACGAACCATGTCAATACAGAGATGCAATGTTATAAATGCAGAGGATATTGACACTTCAAAAGGGAATGTCCAACAATCAAGATAAAAAGATTCAAAAGCTTTGAGTGCAATGGATTCGGGGGGCATGCTCAGAAGAAATGTGCGAATTTACTGAAGAAAAAGAACTGAAGCAAAAGAAGAAGAGTGGCGTCAAGAATGAATTTGATACTGATTCAGATGATGGTGAGCAACTAAGGAACCTTGTGGCGTTCACAACTTTGGATTATGGTTCTAAGACTTCTACGGTGGGATCTGCGTCAACGTATGTGCCAGGGTCTTTTGTAGAAATGATGATGCTGGAAGTGATGATGATGATGGAAGCTTTGATATTTCTGAGAATTATAAAAAAGTTATATGAGAATTGGCTTAAAGTGGTTGTGATGAATTCAAATTCGGCTAAAAAGAAAGCAAAACTAAAAGCTCAAGTTCCTGAAGAACTTAAATATGCATCAGAGAAAACAGAAGAAGCACGAAAGGTTAGTGCTCAACTTGTAGAGACTCAAAAGGGTTTGAAGATGCTTAATAATGGAAAGAAGCAGCTAGATTATCTTTTCAGTATCGGGAAAAGTGGTCGATGTGGCTTCGAATTTCAGGGAGAATCTTCTAAAGCTGAAGGTGTTTTTGTATCAGCAGAAATAACTGAGGTTTTAACTACGCCTGCTATGAAGCCAGTGGTTAAGATGTCTGCAAGGATTTCTTCAGATGGAAAGACTGCAGTGAAGATTGCTATTGCTACAAGAACTGCTTTACCGGCTGCTACAAAGAAAACTCCAGAGGTAACAAGTGTATCTCAACGATCCTTCGTACTTGTGTGTCATCATTGTGGAGTTGTTGGACATATTAGGCCAAAGTGTTTCATGCTATTGAGGGAGAAGCATCAGATTAATCGAGTATATGATATGAGGACTCATGGTCTAACATGTTATTTTTGTGGTGTTCAAAGACATGTTCGACGTAATTGTTTCCAGTTGGTTCAAAGAGATAATCTGGTGGGACAAGGCTGAGAAATATGTGGTCTAGAAGACCTAATCACTATGGAGATGGTGGAGTAGGATTTCATCCTCGATTTAGAGGATGGTGTGGTCTTCGAATTAGTTTTTAACCATCATATGACTCATTGGGCCGGAGGAGACATATTGAAGATGCAAGAAGGGTCCGATATAGAGTAGTACAAGTACTGTGTCAAGAAATATTACAATAAAAGAACACAAATAACACAAAGAATTTCTCAACAAAGAAATACATCTTTAGTAGATCTTTTCCACGTAAACTTACAAGTCTTACTTAAACAGAAAGACACTAGACTCACACATTTCTATGATCTAACCCATGATCCTAAAAAATTATCTCTTCTTAGCTAATATACTTACCATACAAGTGATAAAATCCCTTTTGGTAAAAATAATTCTCTTTGTGTTGATCTCATACAAAACTTCTCCAACCTAATTATACTAGGTAGATTTAGTGGCCTTTTTTATGTAAGTAAAGATCTCAAAATTTTCTTGCTAATTTTTCTTTTCATTTTAAGTTCTTTAATAACAAATTTTCGATATCTCTGGTGTCTGGGCAGCCACTTTCCCAAATATCCTCCGAAGGGGTCCAGCGCCCCAGCAGTAAAGATGTTAAATCGCTGTGGCCGGGTTTCGAAGCTGGGTGGCGGGCACCTCAGCCGAGGTTCCATTACCACCAGGCTACGAAGCCCGGTTATTAACAAATTTTCTCTTCACGCAAACTCTTTTTTTGCTGGAAAACGTCCATTTGTCTCTATAAATATATTTTCTTTTCTTTTTCAAATTCAAATAATGCATACACGAATTTTAATATAACTTCAGATTCATGCAACACATTACGTTTACGTACTATCTTTTATAGTACTCCGCAACAATTTCCGCCGTTTTGATTATATATGTGAACTGGTCATCGAGACAGAAAACGGCATCTTCACACTAGAACCATAAATTAATGAAATCATTTTCTTAAACTATTGTAAAATGATAAGCAGGGGTTGCGCTGAATAAACATGGA
This sequence comes from Raphanus sativus, assembly GCF_000801105.2. Taxonomy (NCBI): domain Eukaryota; kingdom Viridiplantae; phylum Streptophyta; class Magnoliopsida; order Brassicales; family Brassicaceae; genus Raphanus; species Raphanus sativus. The sequence continues at coordinate 11,756,825 of NC_079519.1, forward strand.
TAAAGCACAATTAAGTGCTTATCATATATTTATTTTTTCAAGAATCGTGTAGCGGAGAAGTCAACGACAGCTTCTGTGTTCCGTGTTACAGATCCAATCTACCACCCACAGTTTCCATCTCTGTGGTTCTTGACGTTCATACACCTTCCAGCTAATGGACTCTGCTACGCAAATCACTATAAAGATTTTTCGAGTGAGGATGCGTACGAGATATATGGTGATTGCTTGAAATGCGTGCATATCACATGGCTGGTTTATCATATAAAGATTATTTTCTCATTATCATAATTTATAGCAGTAATATAGTTAAAGTATATAATATACCATACAACAAAAAGATAATATGTTAAAAATACATTAAAATGTGGTCTATTCGGTGGTGGAGGCAGCATTTTGTTTTACTATGGTCAATTTGATAATAACTAAATTTTACAGGCGTCAAATAGATTAAATGTTCAAGATTTCATATATTTTAAATGATAAATAAAGTATTTTTTTTCAGAAGAATCCATGTGGGTCATGTGACCCATGGTTACAATGTACCTCCGCCATTGATACTATCCCCATCTACAATGTTAAATTTATTTTGTAGAAAACCCTATTAAAAATGAGACTTAATGTTTTATATTGTTTGGACACAAGAATAATTATTGGATTGTTTGAAAACATAAATAGTGGTATAATATAGTTTTCATAATTATTTTATAATAGATGAGTGCATTTAATTTATTTTATTAAAAAATGGAGTCCAATGGAATGTTTCTAGAGATTAGTTCAATCTCTTTATAATGTTTTATGCTTTTTCAAAAAAGAAATCTCTCCATAATATCAAACATACTAAATAGTAATGCAATCGTTCACGTAATAAGAAAACAGCAATCGAGCTAAACCCATACAGATGCGATCGGAGGTATATCTCACTCATGACCTCACAAGTCACGATATTAATTAATGTTAATACCACCACAATATATTACTATAGAGTAGATTTAAGATAGATTAGAGTCATGTTTGCAGTATGTCTTGTCTCTAAATTCTTACTTTGAATTACAGTCAGTTCTAGTCTTTCACATCAAATTAAAACTCACAACGTTTAGCGAAACAAGGAACGTGAATACGATGATGCATAAAATCTCTATTCTATCTCTACACTTATTATTAGTACTCTGTCTCCATCCTTTCACCACCACAGCCGACGGTAATTTCACCACCGGCATTGATACGTGGTGCGATCAAACTCCATACCCTGATCCATGCAATCACTACTTCCAACGCCACAACGGTGGTTTTCGCGTACCAACCCATCTATCCGAGTTCCGAGTAATCTTGGTGGAAGCAGCCATGGATCGGGCCATATCCGCTCTGGACAAGCTGAAGCTGTCTGGTCTGAACTGTACTGACTGCCCGAAACAAGCCATTTTGACAGACTGCATTGACCTATATGGAGACACTGTCCTGCAGCTAAACAGGACGCTACAAGGCTTGCCTTCAAAAGCCACCGGAGAACCGTGCACGGACGTTGACGCTCAAACGTGGCTGAGCACCGCGCTTACAAACACAGAGACTTGCCGACGCGGCTCATCCGATCTTAACGTCTCAGATTTCACCACACCAATCGTTTCAAACACCAAGATCTCCCACCTAATAAGCAACTGCTTAGCCGTCAACGGAGCCCTCTTGACTACCGGAAACAATGATACCACCACCGCTGGTGATCCGAAGGTTTTTCCAGCATGGGTTTCCCGTAAAGAGAGGAGACTTCTGAAATTGCCATCGGCACTTACCGTCCCAGCCAACGTCGTGGTGGCCAAGGACGGATCGGGACATTTCAAGACTGTGCAAGCAGCTATTGACCTGGCTGGACGGAGAAAGGTTACGTCAGGGAGGTATGTGATATACGTGAAGAGAGGGATATATCAAGAAAACATAAACGTACGTCTCAATAATGATAATATAATGTTGGTCGGCGACGGAATGAGATACACCATTATCACCGGAGGTCGTAGTGTCAAAGGAGGCTACACGACTTACAGTTCTGCCACTGCCGGTAATTTACCGATTCTTTTTTGTTTTAGTATATAGTTAATAGATTAGAACTAGTATATGTACTAATTTGACAACAACCCTGAGAAATACCTTACATGCGTATATGTGTTAAATGGATACAAATGTAAGTACAAAGTGCCAGTTATAAAAAAAAACTTATCTACGGTTTTCCCAATATGAGAACATGGAACCGGTTCAAGCAGTTGAAGTGCAAACCGGACACTTATCCCATTTGGTTTCTCATATAAAACCAATGATGAACCTATGGCAAAACTATCAAGAATTGACAAACATTTAAGAAGTATCAACCCAAAAAAAAGTTAGGGTTTTAAGACTCAGTAGTGTCATGTACGATATACATATGTTATATTCATCGATTTGCAGGAAAATATTATTTTCCTTTTAATTATTTTTATAAATTTTTGGAATTTCATGTGAGACATTTTTTTGTGAGTTAGAACACCATTTGAGCAACGCTAGTGCTATAAATCTAAGGAAAAGGTCATATACAACCGCTGGGGTTATTTCCCCGGAATGAGTGATGAGTGAGCATTACCATCTGAAATGCTTTTTTATTTTCTCTTTTTCTATTTCACTAAATTGCGTGTGATCCAGGTATCGAGGGACTTCACTTCATAGCGAAGGGCATAACATTCCGGAACACAGCGGGTCCGGCTAACGGCCAGGCCGTGGCACTCCGGTCATCTTCAGACCTCTCAATCTTTTACAGATGCGCAATGGAAGGATACCAAGACACACTGATGGTCCATTCGCAACGCCAATTTTACCGCGAGTGCTACATCTTCGGAACCATCGATTTCATCTTTGGAAATGCAGCCGTAGTTTTCCAAAACTGTATCATCCTCCCTCGTCGGCCACTACATGGTCAATCCAATGTAATAACCGCACAAGGTCGTGCTGATCCTTTTCAAAACACAGGCATCTCTATCCAAAACTCAATAATCCAACCAGCTGCCGATCTAAAACCTGTGGTTCGTAGCGTTAAGACGTACTTGGGCCGGCCTTGGATGAAATACTCCCGCACCGTGATTCTTAAGACGTATTTGGATAGTTTTGTGAGTCCAGTTGGGTGGTCTCCGTGGATTAAAGGTTCGACGTACGCCCTCGACACATTGTTCTATGCGGAATATAAGAATATTGGACCAGCTTCGTCCACGAGATGGCGTGTCCGTTGGAAAGGTTTTCATGTCCTAAATAAAGCTTCTGATGCTTCTGCTTTCACTGTTGGAAGATTCATCACAGGTACTGCATGGCTCCCACGTACCGGCATACCCTTCTCTTCCGGACTCTAAAGGCCCGTTATTTGGTTTTATCATGCTTAAATTACAATGATGTAAAAGTTAACAATTCTTGATTGTAATTCATTATATTAGTGCGCTTGCTACGAGAATGAATAGTTAGCTATTGATGGACAAAGGAGATTAATTTTTTTTTTTGTCATAGATAATACTTCAAAAGTTTTGCGTTTAAAACGCAGAGTACCCAAAAAAAAGAAAGAAAAAACAGAAAAATAGAGGAAAGACAGAAACAAGAAACAAAGTGCTGCCATAAGGAGCATCAAAGGAGCCTAAGCTCCAAAAACAGAGAGAGATGAAAGAAGAAGATCTCGCTAAGGACGCCATCACTGGGACCAGTCTTCTTCAGGTACACGGCTCAAAGACGATGAAACCCTTTAAGACGTTTGAAAGGCTTCACGTTGAATCCGATCCTGAAGCCAAGAAGGGCCCTGGTGTGCAACATATGATTGCTTCCGCTGGTCCTTTATCACGCTGTTGGAAATTTCTATGGCTATTGAGTTACATCCCACCGGTACCCAGCCTACATTGTAGGTTTCAAAGGAGAGAAACAGAATATATATGAACGAGATACGGTCTCTCACCACTGAGACTGTAGGCCCCTGATTGAGGAGGTTAAGCAATGCTTTGCTAGAAAACTCAAAGATCATCCTATGGAATTTAAGATCCACCATCGCTTGCACAGCCCATGAAAAGGTTTCGATCCCTGCTTGAGCTTCTGAGGAGATCGGTGAGAACATCCAGCGACAGTGGACCTGTGGCAAAGTACTTTACCTCTTGTATCACGGACAAAGGAGAATTTAGTACACCAAAAGGCGGAAACAACACTGAAACTAAGTATTTAATATTTACACCAAAAAAAAGACTGAAACGAAGTATCCAATATTGTGAATTTTCATACTCAATTTAAATACTCGAATGAAACAAATTATTCTTCAGTTCTCCTACTGTTTCAAAATTTGAGCATGGTTTTGTCTCACATAAAAGTTCACGCCATTTATTAAGTTTTTATTTAATAAATATTATAAAAATTACATAATATGTTTTTTTAACTTGTGTCTATAATCTATTTTCTAATTTGTTTCTGTGATTTGCTTTAGTTATTTTGTAAGTGTGATAAAAATTTGAGTTTGAAGATAATCTTGACCCAATATATGAAAATTTTATGGGCTAAAATACGGATAAAACTACAACAAAATTGATATCTTATTAACAAACTGTAAAAGATATTAATAAAAACAGTAAAAGATACTAACTAAAATAGTATCAATTGTCAAATAGATGAAAATAACTTTCTATTACGATTTTTATTGATTGAAAAATTCATAATTTATTGCTAAATATATTTTGTGGAATTTTCGTGATCCAGTGATTTGCCCAGGTATTTATTAATATTTCTACATCAGGAATACTAGGTTTCCAATCCTATAAAAGATATAACTATGTGAACTAGTGTATAAAAAATCATAAGAGATCTGCAGCATGACGGCTTAAGTGATACCATTAAATGTGAATTCTCGTAAAGCATGTAGAATTCTCGGCTATAGAATCATTAATATTTTAAATTTGTAATAACATAATTATTGAGCTTTAAAATTGCTAAATATATTTCAATTTTAAAAATATTCTATTATGAATAATATAAATTATATTGAAAATTTCACATTCGCAAATATATATTTTAAATATTTCTGTTACATGGATTTAGGAAATCTCCAAATAAATATATAAAATTTTTGTAGATAAATATTGTTAATATACATTAGCTTTTTTTGTCAAAGAGTTAAATTTACCTTAGCTAAAGAAAATAAATATATTTAAATATTCATGAGGGACCAATTGCCTTGAAATAATTAACCAGGATCATTTTTTTCTTCTGAGACACGTACTTGAACCTAGTTTTTCTATATTCTTCACATATATTACTTAATAACAAATACATAACATAGCATAAACTACCCCCAGATAATATTCTACCTTTTTTTCTCTCTAGAAAGTTGCTCCGCTTTCTCTCTTAAAAGAAAAAAGAAGCACCGTTGTGATTAGGGTTCCGGCCGGCGGAGCGGGCTCCTTTAGCCACCGTCGGTCCGGATTTTTTTCTTTGTTTCTTCTGTTTTTTATTTCTAATCTTGTATAGGGTTCCTTTTGCCTTTAGCGATGCACCCTCTTCGCGGTGATCGGCCGGCCTTTGATTCCGACGTTGCACCTTGTCGATTCAGGTGAACGGTCGGTTTAAGTTTTGCAGTCGTCTGCTCTCTTTCCGTTTGAAGGCGGCTCGGTGTGTTCCGGGTTTTGTTTTTGGTGGAACCGTGAGACGGTTTGGATGTGTCTTCTCGTCTGTTTGATTTCAGTTCGGTCGGAGTGACGATGAAGCTCCTCGGCGATCGACGGAACCGAAGGCGGAGAAGATTTGGATGGTAAAGTTGTGAGCGGCGTCTGGAGGCTTTGGGATGAGATCTCGAATTAAGATTCGATGAAGGCTCTTCGTAATTCAAGCTCAGGCGCGTTCGGTGTGAGGAGTGGATTCCGGTAGGCTCCAGTGAATCGAAGGTGTCAGTTTACGGCTGCCGGTGTGGATCAGAACGGTGACGGTCACAACGATGTTATGGCGCCGCGTGTCTCCTCATAGTCGAGGTTTCGACACGTGCTCGTCTCGTCCTGACGCGTCAACCGTTTCAGTTTAGTGGGCTTCGGTGGGGCAAGTTATGCCCATCTTATTTTGCTTTCTTTAGTTGCCTGTTGGGTTTGTGGGTTCCTATAATACCCAATATGGGCTTTGGTTGTATCTCGGGCCTTGGACCTTTTTAATAAATAATCTTTAGAGGAAAAAAAAAAGCATAAATTACCCCTTTGATATATACCGGAAATATATTTTTCGTGTCGAAACAACTACTTTTTATAATTTTAGAAGTTAAAAATGATAGGTGGAAAAAAAATAAGTAGTGAAAATGATATTTTATCATTAAATAGAATCTATACTAATAAAAGAGACTATCCGAAGCTTCAGTGAGGGTCTACATCAGCCGAAAAAACTTCTTACGGAAAATATCACGTGACATTATTATTAATAGTCAGAAAATAAATAATAAGTAAATATACGACATAAGGAAAAACAAATAATAAGTAAATATACATATAAGAAATAAAAAATATTACATGAAACATATATTTGAAATAATGTATATTTTCCATTTAATTATTTACAAATATTTTAAGAAATGGTAACATTAAAATATTAGTAAATATTACATTAAACATATATTTGAAATAACATATAGTTTATATTCTTAATTATTTCGAAATATTACATCTATCTGAAAAAAGTAAGAAAACTAGAATAAGTAAATATAAGTTAAAAATTAAATATACAATATAAAAATGAAAATATTACATTGAACATCTATCTGAACAATAATTAAAAAAACAAAAATATTGCATTTATATTTATGCCTCATGTTATTATTATTAAAAACAGAAAATAAATAATAAATAAATATACAATATAAGAAACAAAAATATTACATTAAATATCTATCGTAATATTATCATTTGATATAAATCAAGAAAATTAGAGTAAGTAAATATATGATATAAGAAAAAATATAAAATAAGTAAATATACAATTAAGAAATAAAAAATAAATTAAAATTCGATATGAAATATATAGTAATATTATATTTAACATTTATCATATATTAGAATAAGTAAATATACAATATAATAAAAATAAATAATAAAAAAAAATATAAGAAATAGAAATATTATATTAAACATCTAACTTAATAATATCATTTGATATAAAAGAAGAAAATAGAATAATTAAATATAAAATATAAGAAAAAAGTAAATATACAATATAATAAATAGAAAAATTAATTAAATATCTATCTTAAAATATATAGTAAAATATATAACAAGTTAATATACAATATAAGAAATAGAAAAAAAAATTAACATCTACCTGAAAAACGTATATTAAAATAAATAAATATACAATATAAGAAATAAAAATATTACATTAGTTATAATATTAGAATAAATAATATAAAATATACGAAAATAAATACTAAGTAAATACACAATAAAAGAATTAGAAAACTACATTGAACATATATCTGAAAAAATTATAATAATAAAATAATAAGTAAATATACAATATAAGAAATAAAAATATCACATTAAACATTTATTGTAATATTAAAATTTTAAAAAAATAAATTATAGATCTCTTTAAAAAAATTATAGTAAATAAATAATAATGAAATGTCCACATCAGAATACAAAACAAACATCAAAAAGAAGTTACATGACATTATTACTCTATAACTCATTACCGAAATATTAAAATAAGTACATATACAACCAAAACAATTTAACCATAACTTTTAAAGCCCCTCTAAACAATTTATTCGTTACACTGCAGTTTTTATCAAGAGTACTATATATTTAAACTTTGAGCAAGACATCTAAAACTAATATATTAAATCATAATTAAACATTTAAAGAATAAAAATTTAATGAATAAAATATTTAATGAACATAAGAGAACCAAATAGAAAACAATCACAAGTAAATTGTCAACATAGCTCAACTACAAAGGTAAACACCCATTGCCCATAACATAGTCTTCCATTTCCAAGACTATCATATTCGTAAGCTGCGTACTGCTGACTAAAAAAAAGAAAAGAATAAGAGCTTATCTAAAATAAGCAACTACACAATTGATTTAAAATATAAACATTAATGTTACAAATAATGTTAACAACTTTTTTCATAAAAAACTAATATTCTGTTCATAGCGCAGAAAAATCATTAATACAAGTAAAAAAAATTACAGCTTCTACTAACGTTTCAAGTATCCAACAAAGAACAAATGATATGCTATATAAAATAAGATATAGATATACCTAGCAGCAATTTAACCAAAATAACAGAATTATAAAAAAATAAATAATATATTCAAATATATAATTGTACGTATAAGTAATTTAGTTACATATTTAATTTGAATATTGTATTATAATTGTAGTTTGAAGTATTTGAACCTTTAAAATTGGTATGTATTAAACTTGCACATAAAAAATAACTTATCCATGTATTCAAGAAAAAACATATAAGAACGAAAATGTAATCCATGTTTTATACTAAAATCTATATTCTACTTATTATCATAACTATCATAACTAAATTAGAATAAGCATTAAAGAAATATGAAACTATTATGTATTACTAAACATTTTTCAATAGTAAGATAAACATGATTTATAAAAAGAATAAAAATACATGTACGAGAAATATTAATATTGTTTTAGTTTAAAATAAACTTAACCTTTTAAAATACTCTTTAAATTGATAATATATTTAAATATGTAATTATTTTGTCTAATTATAATTATAATTATTTTGGTTAGTTACCCGTCCGTAGCGTAAGTCATGTACGAGAAATGTGGTGATTGCGTGAGAATGTGTTCATGGACACTCGAGGGATCACATGGTTCAATTTTAATATTTTTATCAGCTAGAGAAGATGAACATGCATGACATCTTTCTCGACAAGTTGAATGTTCACAATCAATTAAATTACATAATTATTCGAACTGTATAAAATTATTAAACATTATATAGTGAATTGCTGATTTATATATTTTAAATAGATAACAACAGTGGAAACCCCTTCAGTCTAGTAGTTTAACTAAATGTTCATTAATGCTTATACATTTGGAGGTCTGGAGTTCAAACTCCAAAAATACAAAATTATGCAGATTATGGAAAAATATGTTACGAGAGATCTTCAATTTGGTGCATGGCGTATCATCGAATATTGATTTCATAGGAAGATTCGGAGTGATGCAGTCAGGCGTGTATTCTCACAAGGTGGTAGAATTGTCGGCTGTAAAATCGCCTATGTAATATACTCATCGTTGTAATAGCATAATTAATCAGACGTTAAATAAAAAATAACAACATATTTAATCAGTTTTGTCTTATGTGACAACTAACAAGAACTTGTAGCACAGAAATTTGTATTAAGAGCATGATTAATCCCGGTTTCTTAGCTGAGATTTTTAACTCATAATTTGACATTTTTGTTTTGTTATATATATTTTTCGGCTAAGAGATGATTCTTATATCTCTTATTTGAAAGACAATTCTTAGTTTTTCTTAGTTAAAATTTAGGAAAATCTAAGAAATGTCTTTTAGCCGAATCTAAGAACTTCAGTTAAGAGATTGAAGTTAATCATGGTCTAAAGTCGCCGACACCCAAAACTATGGATGAATATTTATGTAAGTTATTATTTTCTTGTATATGCTTTAATAGAAAAACTAGTTATTGTATATAGGGAATCTTTTATCTCTAACTTGTTGTTGTCATTTTCTTCATGGGTTTTACTTGCTATGAACCACATCCACGGGCGTGTTACAAGTAACTGTCGGATAATTCCAATTAACTTGAGGAGCAGTTAACTCATCAAAGTGAAATTGATGGATTAAGAAAAAAGAAAAAGCATATCAAATTTAGGAATGTTTCCATATTATTATTAGGAAAAGATGTAGTTTCGTCATATATAAAGAGTTCTCATGGAGAGATATAACATCAAGAGAGACACATTGATTTAGTTTTCAGAGAGTTAGATCCAAATCTAATAAGAAGAGTTAGTTCTTACAATTTTTTGTGTGTTCTTGAAGCTTTAATTGGTATCAGAGCCTCAGATTTCCAAAATCGTTTACAAGATGAGTTGTAATTCGATCAAAACATGGGAGACGATGTCACTACTCAAGCACGTGATAAAGGTCTTGAGATGAAGAAGGACATACGATGTCTGATGCTAACATCAACCAACTACACCGTATGGTCAATGCGCATGAAAGTTATGCTTCGTTTATACGAAGTTTAAGATACAATTGATCCAAGAGCGATGATGCGAAGAAGAACAATATGGCGATTTCTCTTATCTTTTAATCAGTCCCGGAGGCGCTAATACCTCAGATAGGAGAACATGATACATCGAAGAAGATTTGGAAAGCTATCAAATCCCGTAGCCTAGGTGCTGATCGCGTGATAGAAGCGAGGTTACAAACTTTGATGTCTGAGTTCGACAAGCTGAAGATGAAAGACACCGACATGGTGGATGACTACGCAGAAAAACTTTCAGGCTTATCATCGAGTGCATTCGCGTTAGGAGAGATAATGGAAGAATCGAAGATGGTAAAGAAGTTTCTGAAAGGGACTTCCAAGAACAAAGTTCATTCACATTGTAGCTTTGTTAGAATAAGTGTTGGATCTAAATTCAACGGGGTTCAAAAATATTGTTGGGATATTGAAGGCTTTCGAATAACGCGTAAAAGAAGAAACCCAAGATGGTGATCAATCGAAGCCAATGTTTGTGAAAAATGATACGCTAGGTCATGGAAGCCATAGCAATTATCGAGGAAAAGGTATAGGTTATGGTAGCAGGGGTAGAGGTCGCAGAAGATTCAGTGGTCACAACAAAGGAGGAGAAGCTTCTGAGAAGACTAAAAAGGATCATTCCAAAGTACAGTGTTGGAGATGTGATAAGACGGGGCACTTCGCATCAATCTGTCCTACATGACCTACACAAGCCCAAGAAGCTAACATAACATAAACACAAGAAGCAGATGCATTATATATGCATGAAGTTGAATTCCTCAACGAAGAGAGAGTGTTCCCTAAAAGGTTTGATGTAAGCGATGGAAACACAAGAATATGATATTTTGACAATAGTGCTAGTAACCATATGACGGGAATAGAGAGTTCTTCTCAAGTCTTGATAAAAGAATCAAAGGTAAGGTAAAATTTGGTGATGGATCAAATGTTGAGATCGTAGGCAAATGGTCGATCACGTTCTGAGGCAAAACCGGAGAGAGAAGAGCACTCAAAGATATCTACTACATCCCAAACCTTAAGCATAATATCATAAGTCTTGGGCAAGCATCTGAGAAGGGTTGTGAGGTTAATATGAAAGGAGATTTGTTGATGATTAAGGATCCACGGGGAAGATTGCTAGTACAAGTCTTACGATCACCAAACCGATTGTACAAGACCCCGATGGAGACTGAATATCCGAAGTGTCTTCAAATACAAGAAACCGATGTTACAGAAGGAGTTAAGTATAAAGCTCGGGTTGTTGCAAGAGGTTTCAGTCAGAGAGAGGAAGTAGACTACAATGTGATATTCTCATCGATGGTACATACTTCCATCAGAGTGTTGCTAGCGCTGATAGCACATCACGACATGGAGCTTAAGCAATTTGATGTGAAGATGATGTTTTATGGGAGAAGCAAAAACATACTACAAAACCATTGGAAAAAATCAAGTTCAACGAATTGCGCAAGTTCATCGGAGTTCAAAAGATTAACAAGCCTAAGATTCAAGTTGGAATTAAGGGGAAGAAGGTTGGATCATTCCAATTAACTTGAGGAACAAGTTAACTCATTAAAGTGAAGTTTGATGTGTTAAGAAAAAAAGAAAACATATCGAATTTATGAATGTTTCCATATTATTATTAGGAAAATATATAGTTTTGTCCTATATAAATAGTTCTTATGGAATTCAAATAACTTCATTTTCCACATCCAATCTTCCCGTTCCTGCGATGAGCTTCCCCCCCGACAGACCATGCTATTCGGTTTACTCATGCTACAAGGACAGCCCTACTAAAACAATCGTAGGCCTCTGTTTCTCTTATGACAATCAAACAGGATTCTACACACCAGATCAGGTTTTTAGGATCCAAAACCGTCAAATCAGAAACAAAATACTTAGAAAACGCTAGAGAAGACCAGGGATCACCGAGAAACGCTTTGCGTGCGTCTAAAGCTTAAAAACTAGAACTTAGCAACCGCTAGAAACAGAAGAAGATAGATCCGCCAGTGAGAGAGGTATAACAAAGAGTGTGGTAGTCTCCTGTGTTCCTCGATCGAGCTTGGATCTCTATCTTTTTCGTGGTTGACGGCCAGACGCGTAGAGACAAAAATCACCTTTTTGTCGCCAAAACCCTAGGAGCCGCCATTCGTGAGTAATCAACACCTAAATATATATTAAATTCTTGATGTCGAAGAGGATGCCAAATTGAATGAGACAGATACGTCTTGGATAAACGAATCTGAGATCTGACCAGAGAGTATGCCGTTTTTATTTGTCTTCAATGTCAGTCTTCTTATCTTATCATTGCACACACAATCATCTCTATATACAATAAGTAACACTGGTTTTGATAACTATATCGTTTCAAATTTTCTTCAAATTCTTTTATCTTTAAAAAAACATATCTAATTTAGGCTCTATGCTTTGTAATATATATATGTTATTATATAGAATTTGATAAATGACGTTAAACAAAATTTTGAATAAAAATTGTGTTGGTATTTCAATATACTCAACAAAATCACAAATTTTACAAACATAAGTTGGTGGGATTATAGAAAAGCTAAATGAAAAATGACTATAATATATATAGCTTTTATTTAAATGTGGATCGATGATAAAGTTCTTTATAGCTTTTATGCAAAAAAACCTTTAGGCAAATGTGTTTATAATAACAACGGTTCGTTATATGGGTAGAATTCATTAGATGGATCGAAAGTCTTTTTTTTCTTAATAGAATGTTAAATTTTATTCAAAAGAAAAAGACCTTGGTAGCTACAAAATGAGTTTCTCCATTACAAAATCTTTGAATAAAACTGAGTAAAACTGATCAAACTTCTCAAGCTTGTTTAGCTTCAAACCACCACTCGTGCAACAACTCTCATCTACGCCTCCACCTCTGTGTCTGGATCCTCACCAACAGCAACATGTGGTGTCTCCGACACCAAATACAGTAATAGCTGATCAAACAAGAACTAATTCAACATGTAATATTATTGGTTCTGCCCAAGTGTCTAAAGGGAGCTCTAATATAGCGTCCCCAACTCCATTAACTACTCAAACAGAAACGTAGCCATCTCTGCAAACCACCACAAACACTATCGCTCCAGACACCCAACCCGAACCATCATCTACTCCACTTATCACAAATAACCATCCTATGCAAACCCGTGCCAAAAACAAAATCACTAAACCCACTCAAAAGCTTACCCTTATCGCCACAAAAGAACCAAAACCCTTAATATCCACATCTGTTGGCCAGGACATGCGAGATCCTAACTGGCGTCAATCGATGGGTGATGAGTACAATGCCCAAATCGAGAATCATACGTTTGAATTGGTCCCTCCGCGGCCAAATCAACATGTTATCCCCACCAAGTGGATACATATTCTAAAATATTTACCTAATGGTGTTCTTCGTAGGTACACATCTCCAAGGCACTCTCACCGATGAAGTTTGCGTCTCTCAACCGCCTAGCTTTGTAGACCCAGACCGTCCTCACCACGTCTGTCGATGATCTCACTCAAATTACTCTAAGAAGTGAATTACTCTCTCAAATAAGAAGATCAGTTGTAATACTTAGGGATCAAATCCACAGAAAGCTCAGACACACAATAAATCCTAAAAGCATTGATTAAGCTAGGTCGAATATTATAAATCAAAACAAACAGTTGTGAACAAGTAGTTGTTCAGATGAGTTGATTAGGGTTTTAAACAATAATGATAAAGGACTTAAGCTTGGGGTTTCTATTCAGGATTTCAGGATTATAGAGGTATGGATACTAAGATGCATGCAGGATATATAAGAACTCAACATAAGTAATAGTCTATCAACTTTTGTATTTTTAGACTATCTATTGTCTAGATCTTCAATCTCAGCTGTCGCTTGTTGGTATGAAGAAAGTTTTGATCAATTACTCTATTGGAGTATCGATTGATACACCTTTCGTCACGTCGATTGATTAGTCTATAGGACTATCGATCGATGTGCTTCTAGAGAAATTTTAAGATTGGGTTGAACTATGTTCATTAATCTTCCTAGACCAACTTCCTTATGTATCTAGCAACTTAGCTCTGAGAATCAATTCAGGGATAAAACCAAGCTTCCGCTTGCGCCTCCTATCCTAAGATCAAGGTTCTAGTTAGCTATTCTAGAATCAAGCTATTCTAGAATCAAGCATTAAACACAATTCTCATGATAAATATCTCTAGCAACTTAGCAATTCCATATTTTGGGCTAATCCCTCATGTTCCTATTTGAACCTTAAACCTAACAAGGTGGTTTACTCAGACATGGTAGAGTAAAGCATAGATAAAGATAAAGAAAACTTCACAGATAGATAAGTAGAAAGCAATGGAATTCCAAGACAAATCTCTGAAAGAGTAATTCTCTTCTCTCCAACTCTAAACCTAAAAACCTTTACTGTGAAAATAAAATAGCTATGAGAAGCGTTGAAAGTATTGAAAGAGTTGTAAAGCATGTGTGTTGCTAATACAATGGCAAAGCACATAAATACTATGTTAAAACTCGTGAGGAGCATTCTTGTAATTTGACATGATCTTGGGCTTCAAGTCGGCTGTGACCAAACTGGGTCTCTGCGTGCTCAATATCGATCGATACCATAAGGTGTGTGTCGATCGATTCTCATGTCTCTCTGTCGACCACTTGTGCTGGTCGATAGTCAGCTCGGGTGAAATCTCTAAAGTACTCTGAAATGCTCCAAAATTTCCACTTTACTCCAAATGACTCCTGAATCTGTAAACATACTAAATAGACTCCAAAACGTGATAATTATATCTTAAAAATTTATATATCATGGTTAAAATGGGTAAATTCCGTGGTATATCAGTCAACTCCGAAAGGCACTCTACGGTCTCAAACAGACTCCTCGCGCTTGGTATGAGGAGCTTCGCAATTATCTACTTCAAATGAGGTTCACTAACTCAGTTGCAGACACTTCTGCCTTTGTCTACAATCATGGAGACCACATCTTCTATGCTCTCATATACGTAGATGGTACTATTATCACCAGCAGCAGCACTTCTCTTGTCACGGGCTTCATTCATGTTCTTGCAACACAGTTCTCTCTAAAAGAACCTACTGACCTCATGTACTTCTTAGGCGTCGAAGCACGACCTCAGTTCTTCATCTCGTGCAGCGAAAATACATCATAAATCTTCTCACAAAGACTAAGATGCTGGACGTAAGGCATGTTACCACACCGATGGCAGTGTCTCCAAAACTCACCCTGAAATCTGGCTCTCCAATTGCTGATCCAAGAGAATATCACACGATTATTGGGAGCCTCCAATACCTCTCTTTCACACGGCCAGACATTGCATACAGTGTGAATCGTCTATCTCAGTTAATGCACTGCCCTACCGATGATCATTGGTAAGCTGCTAAATGAGTGCTGTGATACCCTGCTGGTACACTATCTCATGGAATCATGCTCCACCGCAACACTCCCTTGTCTCTTCATGCATTCTCTGACGCTGATTGGGCTGGGGACACAGACGATTTTGTCTCCACCAACGCCTTTATTCTATACATTGGATCCATGCCTATCGCCTGGTCCTCCAAGAAACAATCTGATGTTGCTCGATCATCAACAGAGGCTGAATACCGAGCTGTCGCCAACATTGCCGCTGAAATGAAATGGGTCAGTTCATTTTTATACAAACTTGGTATCACCCTTACACATCCTCCAGTGGTGTTCTGTGATAATTTTGGCACCACATATCTCTCCGCTAACCCTATCTTCCATTCTCGTATGAAACACCTAGCTTTGGACTTCCATTTCGTCCGTGAGAACGTCCGATCAGGTTCCCTACGAGTCACTCATGTCTCCACCAAAGACCAACTCGCCGACGCGCTTACCAAACCGCTATCTCGTGCATTCTTTCAAGAACTAATACACAAGATTGGAGTGCTTTCACTGCCTCCATCTTGAGGGGGTGTATAGAGTATATATGTATAAAAGATAGTAGATTAGTAATAAGTCTTAAACTACATACCTTCTGTATTTCGTATATATACTTGTTCCTTGTACACTCTAATAAGATTATTCAGTTATACAAACTCTAATAGTTTAATAACATAAACCTAATAAATTTTACATTCAAAACTGAACACATCATCTCATTTGGAACAAAATTGTTTCTTTAAAACGTCAAACATAAAAGCAGAGGGAGTTAAAAAGTGACTTTCTAACAAAACTTACAAAATTTGGTAGAACTTTTTTACTATAAAAATCATCTTAATCAACAAAACATTCTCACAAAATCATCTCGTTTCTCACTAGAATAAACAAAAAAGTTACAGTTGAAAATTAGCATATTCATATGATGGCATTTCAAGTGTCAAAGAAAATTTATCTTACCTTTATTCTTGTAAATTTATTTACGATGTTTTATTCCACACAATGCTCTGATTCCATTGTGATTAAAGCATGTATGAAGAACTGTATCATAAATCAGTGCATGAAAGCATCGAAAAAAACTAATCCAGTGACATGCTACACTTCTTGTAAGATAATGTGTTATCCACAGAAATATGGAAAACTCACTACCAGAGTTAACGTTTATGAACCTCCTAATAAGAGATTCTGCAGAAATTTTGATTGGATATTCCATATTTGCTAAGTCTGAGAGTGAAAATTATAAAATTTTCCAATGCATATGTTTTATATCTATGTTTTATTTCTTTCTTATCGATTAATATTTTTTATTGTACCTCTTTTTCCATAACAAAATATATAACATGGTATAATTTCTTTTGTGAGTACCCGCTGAAAACTCTATACGTTTAAAATTGTTATGTGATAAATTGTTTTAAACATTGTTTATTATTGTAAAACTCAAGTCAATAAGTTATCTTAGAACTCTACTTGTCACAAGAAAATATTTTCTTGTATATGCTTTAATAGAAAAACTAGTTATTGTATATAGGGAATCTTTTATTTGTAACTTGTTGTCGTCATTTTCTTCATGGGTTTTACTTGCTATATTTACCTTCAACTAGAGTCAACTAGAGTGAACCACATCTACGGTCGTGTTACAAGTAACTGTCGGATAATTCCAATTAACTTGAGGAGCAGTTAACTCATCAAAGTGAAATTGATGGATTAAGAGAAAAGAAAAACATATCGAGTTTAGGAATGTTTCCATATTATTATTAGGAAAAGATGTAGTTTCGTCATATTTAAAGAGTTCTCATGGAGAGATATAACATCAAGAGAGACACATTGATTTAGTTTTGAGAGAGTTAGTTCTTACAATTTAATAAGAAGAGTTAGTTCTTACAATTTTTTGTGTGTTCTTGAAACTTTAGTTGGTATCAGAGCCTCAGATTTCCAAAATCGTTTACAAGAGGAGTTGTAATTCGATCAAAACATGGGAGACGATGTCACTTCTCAAGCACGTGATAAAGGTCTTGAGATAAAGAAGGACATACGATGTCCGATTCTAACATCAACCAACTACACCGTATGGTCAATGCGCATGAAAGTTATGCTTCGTTTATACGAAGTTTAAGATACAATTGATCCAGGAGCGATGACGCGAAGAAGAACAATATAGCGATTGATCTTATCTTTTAATCAGTCCCGGAGGCGCTAATACTTCAGATAGGAGAACATTATACATCGAAGAAGATTTGGGAAGCTATCAAATCCCGTAGCCTAGGTGCTGATCGCGTGAGAGAAGCGAGGTTACAAACTTTGATGTCTGAGTTCGACAAGCTGAAGATGAAAGACACCGACATGGTGGATGACTACGCAGAAAAACTTTCAGGCTTATCATCGAGTGCATTCGCGTTAGGAGAGATAATGGAAGAATCGAAGATGGTAAAGAAGTTTCTGAAAGGGACTTCCAAGAACAAAGTTCATTCACATTGTAGCTTTGTTAGAATAAGTGTTGGATCTAAATTCAACGGGGTTCAAAAATATTGTTGGGATATTGAAGGCTTTCGAATAACGCGTAAAAGAAGAAACCCAAGATGGTGATCAATCGAAGCCAATGTTTGTGAAAAATGATACGCTAGGTCATGGAAGCCATAGCAATTATCGAGGAAAAGGTATAGGTTATGGTAGCAGGGGTAGAGGTCGCAGAAGATTCAGTGGTCACAACGAAGGAGGAGAAGCTTCTGAGAAGACTAAAAAGGATCATTCCAAAGTACAGTGTTGGAGATGTGATAAGACGGGGCACTTCGCATCAATCTGTCCTACATGACCTACACAAGCCCAAGAAGCTAACATAACATAAACACAAGAAGCAGATGCATTATATATGCATGAAGTTGAATTCCTCAACGAAGAGAGAGTGTTCCCTAAAAGGTTTGATGTAAGCGATGGAAACACAAGAATATGATATTTTGACAATAGTGCTAGTAACCATATGACGGGAATAGAGAGTTCTTCTCAAGTCTTGATAAAAGAATCAAAGGTAAGGTAAAATTTGGTGATGGATCAAATGTTGAGATCATAGGCAAATGGTCGATCACGTTCTGAGGCAAAACCGGAGAGAGAAGAGCACTCAAAGATATCTACTACATCCCAAGCCTTAAGCATAATATCATAAGTCTTGGGCAAGCAACTGAGAAGGGTTGTGAGGTTAATATGAAAGGATATTTGTTGATGATTAAGGATCCACGGGGAAGATTGCTAGTACAAGTCTTACGATCACCAAACCGATTGTACAAGACCCCGATGGAGACTGAATATCCGAAGTGTCTTCAAATACAAGAAACCGATGTTACAGAAGGAGTTAAGTATAAAGCTCGGGTTGTTGCAAGAGGTTTCAGTCAGAGAGAGGAAGTAGACTACAATGTGATATTCTCATCGATGGTACATACTTCCATCAGAGTGTTGCTAGCGCTGATAGCACATCACGACATAGAGTTTAAGCAATTTGATGTGAAGATGATGTTTTATGGGAGAAGCAAAAACATACTCACAAAACCATTGGCAAAAATCAAGTTCAACGAAATGCGCAAGTTCATCGGAGTTCAAAAGATCAACAAGACTAAGATTTAAGTTGGAATTAAGGGGGAGAAGGTTGGATCGTTCCAATTAACTTGAGGAACAAGTTAACTCACTAAAGTGAAGTTTGATGTGTTAAGAAAAAAAAAAAAAAAACATATCGAATTTATGAATGTTTCCATATTATTATTTGGAAAATATATAGTTTTGTCCTATATAAATAATTCTTATGGAGAGATGCAGCATCAGGAGAAGCACATTGATTTAGTTTTGAGAGAGTTTCTAAATCTAATAAGAAGAGTTAGCTCTTATATTTTTTTGTGTATTTTCGCAACTTTAACCAACGGGTCACATGTGACATGCCACATACTGAATTAAGATTTTTTTTGTATAAGCAATTCAATATTTTGATTCTTAAAAGTAAAGCTTTAACCTCTTAATCCAAAAATTTGATTTTATTTAATTAATTAGCTCAAAACCTCTAACTTTTAAAGATCATAATAATGCTTCATGTTAATAAGTTCTAGATCCGCTTCTGACCACAGCAAATCCTGTTAATAATATGGATGGGGAAATTTATAGATGCCACTAAAAGAGTAATTCTTGGGTTCACTCCCTAGGATGAACCTAAAAAGTTCACCCACCAATAGGAGTTCACCATTTTGTATTTAATATCTTTTACAAAGGGAAACAAAATATTATCATATTTTAAAAATTAAAAGATAAGAATAAATAAAAAATAATATTAGTTGGAAACCAAAAAAACTTAAAAAAAAATAATTTTAATGCCATCGACAAAACACTAAACCCTAAACCCTTGGGTAAATCTAAATCCTTGGGTAAATCTTAAACTCTTGGATAAATCTTAAATTCTAAAGTTTATGATTTATCCAAAGGTTTAAGATTTACCCAAGGGTTTAAGATATAGTATTTAGAGTTTAGTGTTTTGTCAATGGCATTAAAATTACTTTAAAAAATCAAAAATTTAGAATTTGTTCATTGGTTTAGGGTTTACCCAATGGTTTAGGGTTTAAGATTTAGGGTTTAGGGTTTAGCATTTTACTGATGATATCAAAAAAAAAATTAATATTTTTTTTCAACTACTATTATTTTTATTTTAATTTTTGAGCTTTTATCTTTTAATTTTTTAAAAAATATAATATAATTTGATAATATTGTATTTCCTTTTCTAAAAGATATTAAATATAAAATGGTGAATTCTTATTGGTGGGTGAACCTAGAGATTTACCCTAGGGAGTGAATCCAAGTCCCACTAAAATATAATCTTGATAATATTTTTTTTTTGAAACCGATTTTAAATCTTGATAATATTCTAAACAAAGAAAAGGTTGTTATTTAATTAGAAACCACTAAACTATAGTCTTGGTGATATTAAAACAAGAAAATGTTGGCAGGTTCTGCATTTATTTAAGATTCGAGTCTAATAGTTAATCATGGTGGTTGAAGATATAAATAGCATGTGAACTGATTAAGCGATTGATTCATATCCGGAGAGAAGAAAAACGGTATGAACATCTAAGCGTATGCTTAAGACTTTTACTTCTTGGATTCTATATAGGATGTTAATTAATCATATTTAACACCTTCAAGTGACGATATTTAATAGTTAGTGGATTATTTTAGATGTATTTAAAGAATCCAAGGTCTCTCGTACGGCGTTCTTCTAACGATAGTCGATGCAGATCGTTTATTGCCCGACCTGTCGGTATTCGGTATTAGAAGTTGGAAAAAGTATAATAACTAAGAACTATGTAAAAAAAAAATATTGAAGTTTCACGAGGACAAGGCATCAAATATTATATATTGTTTACATAAATTAATATTTACAATATATTCACATAATTAACATAAAGTCTGTTGCTCAAAAAAAAACATAAAGTCTCTCGTGATCCAAACTATACACGACCGATACCATCATCAAGGATAATTAACTAGCCAAAAATTCTTTTAAAGAAGTGAAGATTCTAAATATTTTAGTAGCTTATGAAAATCTCCCTAAAATAATAACTCAACAGCCAGCGGCAGAGATAGAAAATATTTTTAGCAGGGTGGAGTCAATTAACTTGTTTTTACACTATAATTCCATAGTATTCCAGTTTTTTTCAATGTACATGTAAAATTGTTTTATACAGAAATCCACATGGGTCAACTGACCCACATGCCAATAAGCTGGCTCTGCCAGTGTTAATAGCTAATGGCGATTATAGAATCGTTCACGCAATAACAAAACAGCCAAGCGAGCTAAACAAGGTAGACGCGAATGTGGATCTAATCTAACTCATGATGACCATTATAAATGTTGTTTTCTTGTTTTGCTTTAATGTTAATACCACCACAATATATAAATACAGATTGGCGCCATGTTCCCACTCTATCTAGTCTTTAACATTTTACTTTGAATTACATACTCTTCCTCACACCTAAACTACATCAGTTAGCAAAAAGGAAGCAACATGCATGTGATGATGCACACAATCTATTTTCTATCTCTATATTTAATATTAGTATTGTTTCTCTGCCTTCATCCTCTCACCATCTTAGCCGACGGCAATTCCACCACCGGCATTGACAAGTGGTGCAACCAGACTCCTTATCCTGATCCATGCAAATGTTACTTCCAAAACCACAATGGTTTCCGACTGCCTACGCAGCTATCCGATTTCCGAGTAATGTTGGTTGAAGCAACCATGGATCGGGCAATATCCGCCCGGGACGAGCTGACTCGGTCAAGTGGGAACTGCACAGACTGCAGGAAGCAAGCCGTTTTGGCTGACTGCATTAACCTATACGAAGACACAATCGTACAGCTAACTCGGACGCTAGCTGGGGTGGTTCCAAAAGCCGGTGCTGGAAAAAAGTGCACTGACTTTGACGCTCAGACGTGGCTGAGCACTGCACTTACAAACACTGAGACTTGCCGACGCGGCTCTTCCGATCTCAACGTCTCAGATTTCATTACACCGATAGTTTCAAACACCAAAATCTCCAACTTAATAAGCAACTGCTTAGCTGTCAACGGAGCCCTCTTGCCCACCGGTAACAATAGTACCACCACTGCTGATGGAAAGGACTTTCCGATGTGGGTGTCTGGTAAAGAGAGGAGACTTCTACAGTTGCAATCAGCGCGTGCTGTACGAGCTAACATCGTGGTGGCCAAGGACGGGTCCGGTCAAGTCAAGACGGTGCAAGCGGCTATAGACGTGGCTGGACGGAGAAAGGTGATGTCAAAGAGGTTTGTGATATACGTGAAAAGAGGAATATATCAAGAAAACATAAACGTACGTCTCAATAACGATAACATAATGTTGGTCGGAGATGGAATGAGATCCACCATTATCACCGGTGGTCGAAGTGTCAAAGGTGGTTACACCACTTACAATTCCGCCACTGCCGGTAAATAATTAATTCATCATCTATATTTTTATTTTATTTAGTTAGTTAATGCATGGATTCTAACAAGTTTCTATATCACTAATAATAAAAATATTCTAAATTATCCGTGAGAATTGAGTTTTCCAATTAATAAGATTCATGGCGGAGACGTCCAAGTTAAATCATACATTGGGATCATCATCAATTATTAGCACTAGCTTTAAAAAAACATACAAAGAAAAACGTAACCTATGCTTTTATTTCCCGCAAAATAAGTAAGCGTTACCAAAATTTATTTCATTTGTAACGATAGGCTAAATTGCGTGTGATGCAGGTATTGAAGGACTTCACTTTATTGCCAAAGGCCTAACATTCCGGAACACGGCAGGACCGGCCAAGGGTCAGGCCGTGGCACTCCGGTCATCCTCGGACCTCTCAATCTTCTACAAATGCTCAATCGAAGGATACCAAGACACATTGATGGTCCACTCGCAACGTCAATTTTACCGCGAGTGCTACATCTACGGAACAATCGATTTCATCTTTGGAAATGCAGCCGTAGTTTTTCAAAACTGTATCATCCTCCCTCGCCGGCCACTACATGGTCAATCCAATGTAATAACCGCACAAGGTCGTGCTGATCCGTTTCAGAACACAGGGATCTCTATCCATAACTCAAGAATCCTACCGGCTCCTGATCTCAAACCGGTTCTCGGTACTGTTAAGACGTACATGGGCCGGCCTTGGATGAAGTACTCGCGCACCGTGGTACTCAAGACGTATTTGGATAGTGTTGTGAGTCCGTTCGGATGGTCACCGTGGATCGAAGGTTCGGGTTTTGGGTTAGACACGCTGTTCTATGCAGAGTATAAGAATAGCGGACCAGCTTCGTCAACGCGGTGGCGTGTTCGTTGGAACGGGTTTCATGTGTTGAAAAGAGCTTCCGATGCTTCTGCTTTCACCGTTGGAAGATTCATTGCCGGTCCTGCGTGGCTCCCACGCACAGGCGTACCCTTCACTTCCGGCCTTTAAGTCTATGCATCTCTGGCTGTTTAATTACCTTCTTCATGCTTAAATTACAATGATATAAGAGTTTACGACTGAATATAATTCCTTATGCTTATTATGAAAATAAGTTTTTTTTTTCCTTTTTTTTTAAATTTTGTTTTTTTAACTAGGGATGAACAAAAAAAGAAGACCCATAAATGAGAGAAGTTTTGGTTACAGTGTTTTAGACACAAACCAAATCCCACGAAATGAAGTTGTTTCAAACCATAAGTAAAAAACTCTTTAAGTATATAAACAAACAATAAATGAAATCAAAGATGAAAACAAGAGCCCAATGGTAGATCAGAAGAAGTTTCTTGAATGATGGACGAGACTCAGCAAAATGTTGTGACCGAGGCGAGCAAAACCATCATGAACGTCAAAATTAGATTCAGCTGTCCATTTAGTGTTGATGTTGCAGAGCTGCGGAGTTGTTCCCTGCAGAGGGATAAATCACCAAATAAAAAAGTGTCATGATCTGAAGATGATATGAGAGGAAAGCACAGAGAAGTGAAGTTTCTAATGCTTACTTCTGCAAGCTTTCGAGAGCACCACAATAAAGAGCATTTTGAGGCTGACCCATTTCTGTTTTACCGTTTTCCTCAGGGTTTATGATTCGCATGTAGGTTTCTTGGCCAAGATACCATCTGTCTAGATTCTCGGCTCGGATGTTCCAAACTCCGACGTTATCCAGGGAAATAAGTACAGCAGTCCACGCCCCTGGGTAAACCTGAAAGCAAACATCAAAAACAAAATAAGTAAAACAACCAAAATGATGAGAAACAAATTGCAAATGTTGAATCAACCTCTATCGTGCTACGTGATATTGCATCCCAGTTGTTATAAGAACCTTTTCTATCTTCAGTCCAGTTACCAAAGTCCATCCTGTAACACCAGATTTTTGAAAATCCATCAACTGATAATCAAACAAGATGACTAAGAAAAGTAACAATGGTATGTTTTTTTACTTACGCAACGACGTAGAAGGAATATCCATCAATATGGAAGCTCAGGACTTTGGTGTCATTGTTCTGGAAGATAACTTGAATAAAGCCCTTGTACGTTGCGTTGATGATAGAACTGTCCAGACGTGGAGGTTTATTGTCAACAGGTCTGGAAGGGAAATTCATCTTGTAAACTCCTTTCAGTCTATGCTCATCCGCAAGCCTCATGGGCGTGGTTGGATTCACAAAAGAAACCCCATTAAGCGTAGCACGAAGTGACCCATTGATTTTTGTGGGAGGCATACTCCTCAAGATGTATGTGCCTGTGATGTTTATCTGCCCGTAGTGATATGATCCCTGCGGATTTGGACGAGCTCCACTCGCAGATGTGTTTTGCCTGCATATGAAAAAAAGAGTCAGGACTATATTTACAAGCCTACGTTAAATAAACGAGCTTTGAAGACATACTTTATTGCCCTTTGTTGGTTCATGACAGACCAAGGGTGAGAAACATCAGTTGATGGAAGTGGCAGAGGACCAGAAGCATGTCCTTTGGAGTTGGAGTATTGGAGAATGCCAACACCTGTGACTCTTTGCCATTCAGTTTCATTCACAAATCTTGCACTCGCCACAATGTAGTAGTCACTCGAGGCGTTTTGGTCCATGGTGACCAAGAAAGAGTAAGACTGTCCCACATGAATATCGAAATCGGTGAAGTTAGTTTGGGAGGTGTAACGACCTTCGGTCTCAACTAAAAGCAGCTTGTGGTTCTGTATCCTGAAGTTCAAGGATGTCGAAACACCGACATTGTGGACACGGATCCTGTATGTTTTTCCAGGATCAACATTAATGGTTTCGTATTGAATTCCATCAGGTACAGTGGTGTTGTACTTGTAAGGACCCTTGCCATTGATGAGAACTCCATCAGGCATCCCAAGTTCTTCACCAGAGTCAAGTACACTCCTTAGTGATGTATGGTTGTGAGTATACCAATCACCGATCATAAAGCTGATTTCACCATCAGGCTTAGTGAAGGGTAGAGGAATGAGATCGCGGTTGTTGATTAGGATAGGACCAAAACCACCGGAAGATCTCTGGAAGTGGAGGGAAGGGAAGTAGAAGAAGCTTCCGATCTGATCTTTGACTTGAAAGCTGTAAGTGAAGTTCCGCTGAGGAGGAATGGGACAGTTAGTGCCGAGAACACCGTCTTGCCACGAGTTACGCCGCATCTCAATCCCATTCCAAGTGAGTAGGAGAGGCTCATCCAAACGATTGAAGACGCTAACATCAACGTTGTAGTTTGTGGTGGCTTCAATCACAGGGCCTGGGAATTTCCCATTCACTGCTATGACCTGCAAAAGAACAACATCAAAGGAAGTGATTATGTAACACCATGATACGTGGGTTCGACATGCGGTGGTCACAGGGGCTATCGTAAGAATACGTGGGTTGCCTGTCAGCCTCGTGGGTGGGATTAGTCTGGGCAAAGCCTGGGACCCCACGGTTATCAAAAAAAAAAAAAAAAACACCATGATGAAAACGAAGCAGATCCTCGCTACCACCCTAGTCAACCTGCGACAACCACTACAGAAACCACAGGGAAGAAGTTGCATGAAAACGAAACCTGTTGAGGAACGCCAAGAGGAGAAGCAGTGATGTAAGTGACTTCGAACACGTAGGATACGAAAGGATCGCCGGCGAGACAGGATCCAGAGAGAAGAGCCAGCGAAAAAGCGAAGGCCAAAATAGTAGAAAACCGCGAGAAGAAACTAGCCGCCGCCATTTTTTCGGTTCAGGTTCGTTGATCTGCCTCCTCTAAACTTCGAAAAACGAAAGGAAGGAGAAGATGAAGAGTGTGTAAAGTGTGAGCGTTTTTGAAACTTCTCTGACAAAAGAAGGTGAAGAGATTAATGAAGATTTTCTTCTCTAATTTTTATTTATTTAGGGACAGAGACTAACCAATTAACACTGGATTCGATTCTCTTTTGGTAATAATCCTTAAACGCGTACTCTTTTATTTACTGGTATACCGACTTAACCGGTTCCTCTAAAATTGTTAATTTCTTTGGATGCTGATTTATCGTTTTACTCCAAAAGTTCAGTGGACCTGTTAAGGTTTGTGAAATTGATACTTTCCCAAAACACAATGATTCTCATTCATTTTTTGTTTACTGTTTCTGTTGTTTACCTACCATATTGTGCTATTACGTGTAAAATTGTTATTCCTTAACTAAGTTTCCATTTCTCCGACGACGTGATTTACTAGTATTTTTAATAGATACGTCTTGAAATGAATATTTTTAGGATCTTTGATTATATAAATACGTGTGTATATAGCACTAAATTTTCCTCTTTTTTTTGGTGAAATTAATTTTCCATATTTAGATATAAATCTCAATTAACACACATGACTCATGGGTGCAACTAGGCATGGCCATCGGCTCGGTTCGGTTCGGTTTGAGTATTTCGGATATCGGATAGTTTGGATATAAGATTCAAAGATCCATTTACTATCTGGCTTATTTTTTATTTGTTCATATAGTTTTGTGTTTGGTTCAGTTTGGTTTGGATAGTAAAATTAAGAACCGAAAAAATATTCTGAATAGAATTTGGTTTTTATTTGGTTCATCTTCGGGTAAAATATCGATTATTTAAGGTAAAATATCAAATAACTAGAATAATTTATATAAAAAACCGGATATTTTGGATTACTTTAGATATTTCAGATAAAACTATCCGAAGATATTTGGTAAATTTTGGATACATTATAATTTTTTAGCTATTTTCAAATATTTTGTAATACTTTTAATAGATTTTCAAATTATAAATCTATATTTAGTTGTATTATATGTATATATAATTAATATATGTATACCTGTTTAGTTCTCTGTTCGGTACCAGTTTAGTTTGATTATTTTAGATATAGAAATATAGAAACCATTTGGATAATTGAGATTTCAGTTTAATTCCGGTTCTAGTATTTCGGTTCGTTTCCGGTTCAGTCCTTTGGTTTCAGATTTCTTGCCTCGGCCTAGGTGCAAAAGTCATTTGATATATCAAGTTACAAAAAAAAAAATCAGCTATACCATTTTTCAGCATGTAATTTGATATATTTCATATATTTCATAAAAACATCATTTTGACACTTTACACATTAAATAATATATATATTAAAACTCATTTATACTTGTAAAATTATATTTATTTATTGAATTGATAATTAATAGTTTAATACTTTAAATTACCGATGGGTTGTCTTTGATATTTCCTAATGTAGCCCGTCGTAGTCATTTTGCATTTTACAATTTATATATAAGATTAAAAAGACACTAGTATTTAAAATTCGTACTAAAATTATAAAATAACATTTTGGTGTAATAAGAAAAAATGTCAAAATAACATATTTTATGAAACAAAATGAGTATAAAGCAGTGTTTTTAAAACCGGACCGGCGAGCGAACCAGAAATATTTTGGGTCACGGGTCATTGTGGTTCGACCTGGTTCGACCAGGGTCGATTAGATTAAACTGAATTTATTATTTTATAAATATTATATATATATTTTTTTAAAAATAGTCATAATGTTTAGAAAACTTTCAAAAATAACAAATTGAAATGTGATAAAAATAATAAAAAAAATTAATAGTTCAAATCTAAAGTCAATAGGAAAAAAAACATTTAAAGTTTATTCTCCAAATCTTTGTCCTTCTAAATCTTCATTACCTATAAAAATTATATACACATTAGTTACAAAACTCTATTTTGGTTGCAATTTGTGACAAACAAAATAGTATATATGTTAAAAAGGGAGAAAAAAATAATTATTTTATTAACAAAATTGTGATTTTTATACGAACTAGGATTTCGTCGGTTCGTTGGGTCACTCGGTTCCCGGGTTTTTAGCGGTTCAACATAGGTTTTTAACCGGTTCAACTTTAGTTGGGTTTTGACATTAAACCAACCCGGATAGGTGTCCGGTTCGCGGTTGAACCCGGTCCGACCGCCGGTCCGGTCCGGGTTTAACAACACTGGTATAAAGTATATTTATGAATTTCGATGCTTTTATATTTATCTATACTATTAAAGCAGGATCCTATTGGTTTTTTTACTAAATATACCCTTTTTCTTTATTAACATTGCATATTTCATTAAGGGCAATCAAGTAATACTAATAACATATCTATATTGGGTCATTTTTTTGGATCCAGCCCACTGTCCACATCAGATCTCTCTTGGTTAGGCCATCTGGGCCGATTAAGAAATCAGATCCAATTCTTATTTTTTTCTCCAAATTCAAATAATTTCTTTTCAACCATTTTTAATATTTTGTGTAGTGAACAAAAATTAATCACTTAATAATTATGTTTCTTTTTAATATAATTTAAGCGTTCATAAAAAAAATTGATTTTTTCATTGAAAAGTATAAATCTTTATTAAAAGTATATAACTTTTTTATTTAAAAAATTAACCACATAATAAAATTAATTAATCAGAGTTATACCAACTTAATTTATTAAAAAATAAAGTTTAATTTTCTAAAACATAAATACTCATTAGACATGGACGTTCGGATACTCATTCGGGTACAGATCGGTTATTTCGGATATCGGGTTTTTCAGGTTTTGAAATTAAACCCCATTTGGGTATTATAAAATTTTGGTCGGGTTCGAGTCGGGTCTTTCCGGATCCGGATGGGTTCGGTTCTCATGCATAAGAACCTGAAAACTAACCAAATAACCAAAGTATGTAAAACGGGTTCGGTTATTTATATTCAAAGTAACCAAAGTATCCGATTCGGTTCAAATTTTTGTATCCAAATTACTCAAAAGTAACCAAAAATACCCACTATATACAGTTTTTTTTGGTAAATTTTTATCCAAACTATCATATTTTATCCAAAAATACTCGAAATACTGAAAATAATTACTATAGTTAACTTATAATATTAATTTAAAATATTAAAATAATTATAATTATAATTATAATTATAAAATATATTTTTAGACATATATTCACATTTCGGATATCTTCGGATACTCATTCGGTTCTCGGTTCGGGTTGGGTTGGGTTCGGGACCGGTCCTTTGGATATAGCAATTTAGAACTCATTCAGATATTTATCCCGGGTCAGTTTCGGGTTGGTTCTTCGGATCCGGATATTGTTCTCAGGCCTATACTCATTTAAAATGAAACACGATAAAGAAAGATAAAAAACTTAAGTCTTTTATAAAAAAATAAATATATGAAAATATGACATTTACTAAATATTTGTCAATTTAAAAAAGAAAATAAAGGAAAATAAACCCGCGCTTTGAAAGCGCGGGTCAAAATCTAGTTTTAACTATTAAAGCAGAATACCTTATATGATTTTCCTTTTTTAGAGAAAATTACAAAGTCCTGCCACTCCTATATTTAAGGTTTTAAACATTAATGATTTTTAATATAATTACTATATTTCCTATTTCTACTCTCAGAAATTGCTACTTTCCAAATTAGCTAAACTAATTCAATTTTTTTTTCCTACATATCACATTCTTCTTACTATATTTACGTGATCATGTGATTTAAAAAAAAAATATTGTAGTTCACATTCTACAATTTTTGCAATACTAATTATTATACACAATATATTTTTCATATACTAATGTTGTAAAAATATATTGTTTATAATAATTAGTATTGTTTAGAGATTATTACCAATCGTGCTTTAGTTTTATTTTTAAAACTACAGCCAAAAAAAATTAAAGCACAATTTTTTCTTATGTATTTTAGGTATAAACCTAAAGGTGTCTTTTATAGGCTGTAAAATCTGAAATATAAAAAAACTATATATAATATCCAATAAAATAGATAAATCATTATTAAAACATCTTTAAATATTTAATATAATTTTGGGTGTTTTTAAAATTAGTGAAATATTTTAAATAACATCGTTATTATTTACATATTACATTTTAAATAACAGTAAACTTTAATAATTTATAAAAACAAAATTAATATAAATTCTCTAATTGATAATAATTAATTATTTTATATATAGATTACATATTTTACATATTTTATTTTAAAATATCCACAGTCAATAACTTACAATTACAACAAATTTAACTACAGCAAAAATCTCTACAAGAAAATCTACATTAACAAATTTACAGCTACGACCAATTTATCTACAACTAAATTTGTACAGCTAAATTTTTAAGACCGCAGTCGAACTAATCATCACCAATGCCTTTGATGTATATGTACATTATGTCAACATGTGAGGAGACAAGTTTTCTTTTAGATGATCCTTATCCATTTAGTTACATTTATTTTAATAATTAAGTAATTAGAAAAAAAATTAGCCAAGCATAAATTAAATAAAAAACTCACGTAAACATTTTATTACGTTTGAACTATGGAAAAACATTAAAACAACATTGTGATCTCTTTGAGGTTTTCTATATTTTTTAATTCATAAAATATAAATTATGAAGATTCAGTTATATATTTATAAAAACCTACAAACCTATTTAGTTATTTGATCACATATAATAATTTATTATAATCTAAATATCCAATAAACTAATGACATAGATGATTTAAGTAGTATATTCTTGATATTTTTTAAAAAAATATATTATTCCATATATATATATATGAGAATATATAGATCAAAATTTGATAGTTTTGTTACTGAAAATATATGAATCATTTAAATTTAACAAAATTCAACCTATACTATTAAAAATATAAATACTGCTCTTAAAATAAGATTGATATTATTTGATAGATTAATATAAATTTAGAATATATTTTAATAATAATTTTGAAATGATCTAAATATTAGAAATTACATAACTATTTTATAAAGCGTTATAATATATAAAACAGTGAACATAATTAAATTATTATATCAATTAATAAATCTAGGTAAATAACTTAATATAAAAATTACTTTATAGATATAAATTGATATCACTAATTATTCTTTTTTATCTACTAACAATAATTATACATAAAATAACAAAAGAACACATATTCATTGATTCACATATCTAGATCAAAAAATCGTATTTATATTATTAAATATTAAAACTGAAGTACCTTTTGGTAATGGAAATATGGATAGTAGAGTAAATGAAAATTATTTGGAAACATGAATAGTAAATTAAATATATTTTTTATTTACACATTTATTCATTGCATTTACAATAAATTAAGTATTTTTTTTTGTATTTTTGTATCGATTCTACCAATGCATTTATAATAAATTTAAATAATTAATTACAATGATTATTGGAAAATTACCAAAAATACCATTTTTATGATGCCACTTTTTAAGTTTACACTAATCAACTTTACCATTAAAAATTTAATAGGCAAAATACTATTATACCTCTAACTAATTAAACTTAAAAATATTTTTTCTACGATTTTTTCAGGTCTCAGATCCGTTTATGCGATGATCAAATCCGACGATTGGCCGATTCCGACGAGTACTCCGGCGAGATTCAACGACGCTGGTGAGTTCTTCGGTGAGATTTGACGACAACGACGAGTTCCTTAGCTAGTTCTCCGGCAAGATTTGATGAGGATTACAACCTCAAATGGTTTTCCAAATCAAACCGTTCTGGACCTTTTTTAGGGTTTGCTCGAGCTCCAATCCGCACTCGAAGGATGCGACTCTAAATTGGTTCCAGTCTTTGTGAAAAGCTTTGGGTTTTTGATTCGTATCAGTTACGAACAGAAAGGTGGGGATTGAAAGTTTAATTTGACTGAGAATCATCCGTTTGAAGCTTTTGTGTATAGATGTGGAAGGTGGGGATTGGAAGTTTAATTGGTTCCAGTCTTTGTGAAAATCTTATGCAGTTTTATGGATGTGGAACTTTGCACCCGAAAGGCTTTGAATTTGAAGCTTCTGGGTATTAAACTGACTAACTAGTTGATTTGTGGGTTTGCAGAGAACGAAGTTGTATCAGTGTTTGCTGTGAGATAAAAAGGTGTGATGGCGAGGATAAAACCTCAGGCTCTGCTTAATCAAAGCAAGAAGAAGAAGGGTCCTAGCCACATAAGTATTTCGACTATTGTCGTGTGTAATCTCGTAGTTGTTGTAGTTGTACTCTCCTTGGTTAACAACTTATCGTCATTGGTCCCAGAGGTTTTCTTTTTTCTTTCTTTCTTTCTTTCCATCTTTGTTTAGAAATTTCTATCTATCAACGTTTAATAGGATCTTGGTTTATCTCTCAGGTCAAGAAACACACTTGAAACCAGAGTCATAGTTTTGAGGTACTGTTTTTGAGATGTTCTTTTCAGTGCTTTGTGGTTTGATTCCAGTGAACTTCTAAGCACTATGTGTTTGTGTTGCAGGACACAAATGCTGTAGCACAACAAAATAATCACTATCTTATCTTCCTGTCCCTGGTTATGCCGTAAGTTAATCTATATCCTTGTTTGCTTGCTTAGATTTCTTGTTTAATCACTGTTCTTGTTTCTCACCTTGGTTATTATTTTTCTGTTTGTAGACGTACAGTAAAAGTAGAACATCATCTGTCTTAACTCCTGGATATACACTTTTTCGATAATATCTTTCTTCTATCTTCTATCTTCTATCTTATTTCTCACCTTGGTTATTATTTTTCTGTTTGTAGACGTACAGTAAAAGTAGAACATCATCTGTCTTAACTCCTGGATATACATTTTTTCAATAATATCTTGCTTCTATCTTCTTCTTATCTCATGTAATTTTGATTGCGAAATTGTTTCCACTAGACTGCAATCAAACTAACAAATCGTTATTTACCTATTATTAGTAGTATTCCCACATAAGAAATGGTATAGTAAGGTACGAACGTTTCTGTGTCTTGCAATGAAAGGCATTGATTAGTTACCTGTTTGATTTGGGGAGGCTCTTGTTGTAGTCTTGAGAAGACCTAACCTTTGTGTTCTTTCTTTTGTCTGCTAAAATGCAGCAGAGCAATGCAAACAGAAGAGATTCTAACAATCGGAGTGAGACCAGGATGGAAAGAAATGTTTAATATACAAAAATAAATGCAGACAAAATGTGAGCAATTTGCTTGCAAGACCATTGCTAATATGAAGCTTGTGAATAAAGAAGGGAAGTGAGTATAATGCATCACCTGACTGGTCAGCCAAATATTGTTGAGTTTAAAAGAGCTTTTGAGGTAAGCATTTTGTGCACTTGGTAATGGGGCTTTACGCAGGTGGAGAGTTGTTCAATAGGATTATTGCTACATGAAATTATGTGCATTTTATATGATTTATAAACTCTTATAAATCTGTTGTAACAATGTTATAAATCTTTTAAAATGAGGTATACACTCTTACTATTACACATATGTACATGATGCTTTTAAATTTTCTTAAGCAATTAAATGGTTTTGTACACCCTTCTAATTTTTTATAAACTCTTACAAAACTCTTAAAATGATTATATAAACTCTTACAAAACTCTTACAAACCCTTATAAACTAATTTATAAACCCTTATAAACTGACTTATAAGCCTTTATAAATGACTTATAAACTTATAAATAGTTTATATAATTTTATAAACGATATATAGAATCTTATAACGATATATAAATCTCGTATAATGATTATAAACTCTTATAAGCAACCAAATTGGTGGAGAGTTGGTTAATTTGTTGAATATCTTGTGGTTTCAGAGAAGAATAATTTATAAACCAATGAAATAGTTTGTATGGTCTTATAAACAGTTTATATAATTTAAAAATGATATATAAACCTTTATATATTAGTTTATATATATTCTTATAAATGTTTTATTAACCCTTATAAACAAGTTTATGTGTTTTAGAAAAAAAAATCACAAATCCTTATATACGATTTATAAGCCTCTATAAACGAATTACCTTTTGAAATTCTAAAAATCCTTATAAATGATTTTATAAGCCTTTGTAAATAATTTTAAATATTCTTATAAATGATTTATATACCCTTATAAAAAGTTTCTATATATTCATATTTCAAGACTTTATAAATGAATTGCCTTTATAAATTTTTACAAATATTTATAAATTACTGTATAAAACCTTATAAATATTTGGTATATTCTTATAAGTGATTTTATAAAGGTTTATAAGTCATTTATATGTATATATATATATATATATATTCTTATAAACTATTGATAAAGGTTTATAAATGATTTCTAAATTTACAGAGTTTTCCTGAGCATCTGATGATGTAACAGTATATGTTTTGCAAAGCCTTTTTGTGCTGATTGTATTTTTGAGCGATTTTAGAAAAATAAACTTATAATCCATTATACAGTTTATAAACGTTTATAAATCATTTTTGATGTCCTTATATTTATTGTGCCAACCATTAAGTAGGCTGGATATTCACCCTATCTATATACATAAACATTATCAATCAGTTGACAAAAAATCAACTTATAAACTCTTATAAATTGTGTTAAAAAAAACTCTTATAAATTAGTTTTAAAGTTTTATAAATGATTTGTAAGACTTTAGAACTTCTCAAAACAGATTTATACACTTTATAATTGATTTATAAAACTTTATAATTTTTTTTAAAACTTTAAACTCGTAATAAACCCAAGATGATTTATGAATTTTGTAATTACACATACATTCATGATGCTTTTTGTTAGAAAATGATTTTATAAATCTCTTTAAGTGGTTTTATAAAAATTGTATATCCTTTTTAACCCCTTAAAAACTATAATTAATGATTTTATATACTCTTATAAATGATTTTTTGAGGATTTCTAAACTCTTACAGATATATTTATAAGCCCTTATAAATTTATTTATAAACTCTTACAACTGATTTTATAAACTCTTATCAGTAACTTTATAAACCTTTATCAAACAATTATTATAGACTTTATAAACTTCTTTATAAGCCTTTATAAATCGTTTATATACTCTTACAAATAATTTATAAATATTTATAAATGATTTACAAACTTTATAAACTGTTTTTTATAAACTTTACAAAGGTTTTATGAATTCTTATTGATTATTTACATATTCTTCTAAATCCTTATAAATTATGTTACAAATTCTTATATTTTTAAATGGTTATAGATTCTTATGAATGAATTATGGACTTTAAGAGACATGAAGAAACAAATTGTTTACATACCCTTAATAAAATATTTATATACTCTTTATAATAAATGATTAATAAGCCGTTATAAATGGTTTATAAACTTTATAAAAACTTTTATGAACTTTATAAATATTTCATAAACCCTTATAAATTGTGTATATAAAACTTATAAATTATTTTCTTAAGATTCCTTGGCCTCTAACCCGAATGTCATATTCCAAATACATTTTAGTTATTGAAAAATAACACCAAATGTAAAAATGGGCACAAGAATCAGAACTAGGAACCATGCAAACAGTCCCATAACAAAACACAATTATATGAAAAGTTGAGACATGTGAGGCTTTGTCCACAACTGCCGAATATATATATATAAACTATTGATAAGGGTTTATAAATGATTTCTAAATCTTTAAAAATGTTTTATAAACATTTATAAGTTATTTGTAATCCTTATAAAGCCTTATAGACTGAATTTATAAACTTCTTAAAAAATTGTCTTCATCACTGTTAGAAAGTAAAATCTCCATTGGTCTGCCAAAAAAAAGAAGATATGCAAGTCAAACTGAAACTTCAACTAGCCTGAAAACAAATCCTCGATTGACAAGAAGTTTGTCCAACCTCTGAGAAAAGAATGTTCTTTTCTTTGATTTGCATAACCCCAGCTTTGAGTTTGCACTCCCACTTGTTCTTTCACAGTATCTTGGAGAAACTTTGCATACTCCATCCTTGCATTCAGCCTTCTTTTTAGTGCCTCCTGAAAAAGAAACGTTCCAAGAATTTTAGTATCTAACTTAGCAAACAGGAAAGAGTAACTGTGAGACGACAAAGGATCAAACAAAATCATACTTTCCAGATATATATAGCTCAAAACAGTAAAATATAAAAATGATTAGTGTTTCTTTTAGCATTATAAACTGGACTTCTTTGCTCTGCTCTTCCTAACTTTGTACAGTAGTTTACTATCAGCATTGAGTAGCCTTAGACTCTAAATAAGTTTCAAACAAAACAAATTTCAGTACTCAGACGTAAGCACGTACTCAAATGATTTCAATTCTTCTAGGGAAAAAGATCAAGGGCTAAACATCTACATCAAACGTGGGGCTATGACTATGTTCATGATAATTTCAGCCACTACAAATTTCAAAACAGTCACAGCCCTATATTAATGTTCAAACCAGATCTTTTACTAACAAGAAGGGGAAAACAAGAACTCTATATGGCGAAAAGAGAAACATACCGTGGATGGAAACTGAGCATCAGTATCAATCCCACTCTGATTCTGAGCATATCCAGGCAAAAGATTTGGATTTTGAATCTGCATCAAAGATGTGGTGGTAGGAGACGAAGGAGGAGAAGATGGTTCTATCGTTCCTTTTATGACTCTGGCTTGTATCATCTTCCTTCTCCAAGTCTATTACACAATAAGAGTACTATAAAAAAGAGTTTTGTCAACTAACCGCGTGAAGCTCGCTGAGAACAGACTCATCGAGCTATCTAGTGTATACGAGGTCGTTTCGAGACTTGGTCAATAACATCGTTGCTGATACTGATGTAGGCGTCACTTGTATGGCTCGCGTCCATTTCGAAACCGTCTTGACCCTGAGGAATACTCTGTGGATGGAGACGAAGAAAAACGAGATGGGGAAAGATCGAGATGCCAGCGAACGGTTACAGGGTAAGGAGTGAGAGGTAAGAGAAGGATTGTCGTAGTCGTCCGATCTCTGATCTCGTCGCCGTTGTCCGATCTCCGATCTCGTCGCCTTCTTCGTCCGATCTCCGATCTCGCCGTCGTCCGATCTCCGATCTCGTCGCCTTCTTCGTCCGATCTCCGATCTCGCCGTCGTCCGATCTCCGATCTCGTTACTATAGGAGTACAAAGAGACGAGTAATTAGTTTAGAATTTTGAAAGGTTATTTTTGTCTTTTGCCTGTTAATGATTTATGTATTTTTGAAAATGCAGTTCTTCTAAGTGTATATATGAAAAGTGGTACTTAAGAAAGTGTATATATGAAATTTTCCCATGATTATTGTTTCTTTGTTATAAAATTAAAAACACAAACTGAAATATAATATATATATATATATATATATTATAAAACAAATTTTAAATAGAGTATTATCTTATTTAGTTTAGTTCAATATAAAAATTTCAAGAATTCAATTATCAAAAAAACAAAATATCTTAAAATTAATAATGATTCATATAAAACTAATGCAAAAAAATTAAAAAAAATTAGCATGTTGCTTCATTTTAAAATAAATTAATAAAAACAACAGGTTAATATATGAATAGTACAATTACATCAAACTGCATCACATTTTGAAATTTTTAATATAATATTATGTACAAATAAAAAAATTACTATTAAACATTTATATTATAAAATAATGTATTATACTCTGTATGTAAATTATAAAACATAAAAAAATATATGGAAGGTTTTTATAAAACTAACAGTTTATGAGTTTACGTTGAAGACAAATTAAATCAAACATCCGCACGGAGGTGCGGGTCGATTCTAATTAGATCTTATAACTAAATTGGTGTAACATGTTCAATTTTTAAATTAAGTGGGTCCTAGAAGGGATGTGTTTAATAGAGTGGGTTACTTATTTTTAACATATATAAGAATGTATTTGATATGTTTTTCATTAAATTCTTACAAAGTAGAAAATCCCGCGTTTTAAAAGTGGGGGTCAAAATCTAATGTGAATTTAAAAGTCAAACATGGGAAATTTGTAAGAAATGATAGAATTTAGAGTAGAGTATGAAAGAATGAAAGATAATAGGAGAGTAGATTGAAAGTGTCTTTATATTTCTTATCAATTTTTTTTTGAATAACCCGGTGTATCCTGGCATCCACCGAGGTGGATCCAAACTAGCGGCGAGTGTCCGTATCAGCTTATATTATCGGCCGGAATACGCTTCCGTCACCGGATGCTAGAGAAGTCCAGATTTTGAATTTTACCCCTAGTGGCCAACGGGATTCGAATCCGAGTCTGTATTGGGGCGGAAACTCCCTCAAGATCACTAGGCCGTCCTCGCTTGTTTAGTATTTCTTATCAATTCTCAATTCTCTGTACAAGGAAACTCATATTTGCATGAATGAGAGAGAGTAGAGTCCATGTAGAGTTGAAAAGTGGTTTATGTGAATTTTAGACGGCAGAATAAATGCTGTGTAGAAAATTATGTAGAGTACCAGAGTATCCATTTCATAGAATATGTATTGACCACTTTGATGTTTCAGGTAAACTGTGAGTTACCTATAAAACTGAAGTGCTCACTTCAGAAAATCCGAAGTGCCCACTTTGAATATGTAGATAATAATTATTTCAATTCAACATTCCCTCTCAAGATGGCTGGTGATTACTCTTTAAACAAATTCATTTTTACTTAATAGAAAATATTACTTTGTTTTCAAATTTTTTTTTTTTGTCTTCTAAGCTTAGCTAGCAGACACACATAACAATAAACTACCTTCATTTTAGTATAATAGACCTTAGGAAATTGCATCCTCAGTCTCACATAAAGAGTTTATGCTTAACAAATATCTCAATCAATCAACAACTTGCGAAGAAGTCATTGCTTGATATAGAATTAAACTGAAAAATGAGATGTGATTTGAATTAATAGGAGGCCAACAACACATGGAAAACATTTGTTTAAGATGAAAGAAAACTTTACAGTTGTAAAAGAAGATGAAAATGGGAAAACGACCTCTGTCATATTTTAACCCTTCGCTCTCTTTCACCCACCCGGTAAATAGTAATCTCAACTGTATTTAAACAACTTAAAAAATAAAAAACCAAAGAAACCAAAACTAAATGCTTTACTTCTGCATCATATCTTTCTCCATTGTCTCTGTATAACAATGATCTTCTAACTTCCATATATATAATATATATATATATAAGGTCAGCCATTTTCTTTTACTAACCCAATGATCTCTTCCATGTCACCAATGCTTTCAGAAACTCCATCACCTGATATATATACAATTGCAGCAAAATCAAACTCACATAATCAAACTCATTATAAGTATTCAGTTAAAGTAGTTTATTAGTTTTACCTCAGATGGGTCACGAAGAGAGTAAAAGGCATTGCTGACTTTAGGCATAGCAGAGACTAATACACCATAACCGTAGTTTGGTCCATCTCGTAAGACCTAACATTACTTGCACATTAAGTCAAAACTATTTCTTGTACAGAATTGTTTAGAATTGAGCTATGGAGGGGAGACTATAGCATAATAACAAACCTTAAATGCATCTTCATCGGTTCGATCATCCCCGACATAGATTGGAAGAACATCCTCACAGTTGTTTAGGCCTGAAAGAAGTTTCAGTGTCAAAAATGGCTAAACCAAGATTCACAACAGAAGAAGCAGAGGAGAAATGCATACCGAGAGATTCAAGTAGAAATGTCAGAGCTTTCCCTTTGTCCCAGTCAATAACAGGACGGATCTCTAAAACCTTTTTTTTTAAAGACAAACAAAAAAAGAAACAAAAGTCAAAACTTTGAACTTATTTTGTTGAAATAAATGTAAGAGGTTCAGATGTTGTACCTTCCGGCCATGTGTTAGCCGTAGCTTTGGATACGTTTTAATGACATCATCAACGCATTGTGCAACCAGTTTCCAGTTCTGTTAAATAGAAGGAGCTGTCAAGAAACGTATTATGGTTTAAAAGGAACCAAACCGGTTAGTAAATTAAGAGAAAACCAAAACCTTATCTTCTACATTGCGGTAATGCACAGAGATGCAGAACCTGTTGTCTTCTACTTTGACTCCTTTGATATCCTTTGTACTCTCCACAAGCGAACAAAGCACCTGAGAGGATAAATTTCAAGAATCAACAATCAAAAATGGTGTTATTAGTTACTACTAAGCTATACAGTAGAAGATGTATTTGTGAATACCTTATCGATCATTGGTAGAAACTCGCTAGCAGTCTGGAATAGATTTACATCTTTCCCCTGAAACTTACCAAATTCACATTTCAAGAATCTGATTGTATTAACCGGTAATACAGAGAGAAAATGAAAAAACCTGTTCGTTAATTGATACAGTACGGGTGAGATGTTTGTGGTATAAAGACTCTCCTGCAGGACTCATGATGTCCATTCCATGGCTTCCGGCATAGTAAAGTTCACTCAGTCCAACAAACTCATACACCTGAAGACAAAAAAAAACAAATTATTGGTTAATAAATTACACCACACAAGAAAACGTTCTTGATTAGTAGACATTATTACCTTATCACGGCTTCTTCCACTAATGATAGCGGTTGGGAAGTACTTGGCAACGTTCTGTACTGCCGTACGCATCTAAAAAGGGCATAGAAAAAAATAATTCATTAAGAGGAAGGAAGCATAATTAACTTGATTTTGTTTTAGGCATTTCAACTGCAAAGACTTACATCAGTTGACATGTAGGCGGCATCAGGTTCCTCAACTATAGGAGAAAGTGTCCCGTCATAATCAAGAAACAAAGCTATCCTTTTGCCCTTTGCAACACTCATGATTTTCTCAAAAGTAGTAAGAGCTGATGGATACTTGACCTGCTAAAACAGAATTATATAAGGAGATAAAAAACAAGGCTGTGATGTTCAGAAAAATTAACAAGAGAGAGGATACACAATAAGGGACAGACCGTCCATTCGCGATAAGTCATATCCGTAGTAGCATCATTGTCTTTGTTAACTAATGCTGGGGTAGGAGAAGAAGCTATCATTGCATCAAACCAAGCATTAGCCTTAACATCATCAATAATCCCGGTTTTCTTTCTGGGAACGGTTAGCAAAAGATTGTTGTTCTGTGATGATGATGATGAGTGAGGTGGTCTACTCTGACGAACCGTTAATCTCGAGTTGCTTATCTGTGGAGAATCAGTCATTACAGGAGACGGGTGACCTGACTTTATGTCCATAATAACAAGACCAGTTGTTAACAAAACTAAAAGTTCCTCAGCGGATTGAGATTTTCGATCTCTTTCTTTCTTTCTACTCAACTCAATAAAGAATCCTCGTCCTCAAGGACCCTGAAATGCAGATACGAAGAACAAACAGAACCAGTTCAGACCAAAAAGCTACTTAAGTTATGAACTAGAGAATTGATAAAGAAATTAAATATTTTGACAATAGAACATTGGATACCAAAGTGTACCCAAATTGGGTCTCCAAGTTATTATCAAAATAAGAACCAAACAAAAGGTTGTGTAACATATCCTGTTTTCTTTTATTTGTATTTGCCCGACAGTGATCAAGGAAACATATTAATCATGAATAACTTGACTTTGTATTATAATATTGGAAGCATCAGATACCCAATAAAAGGGGCATAAACATTTGGTTTCTGCAAAACTACATACACGCTTGGAGAGAAACTACTCTTGTAGAACTACATTTCATAGAAAAAAAAGTAAAATACATATTGAAAGAGAACAGATACAAATACGTATTTTTTTTTTGAAAAAGCGTCGTTATTGCCACTAGAACATGAGAATTTGTATTGTTTGGAAGAAAATTTTAATTTTTTTAACCAAGTTTCATAACACACTTGCAGGATATAGTAGGCAATTGAAAAGGAAAAAATAAAACATGTTAAGACCCACCACCACTAGTTCAAATGTGTTGCGGGTAAAGCTTCACAAATCATTGTCACTCTCCAACCCCAAAATCCACCCACAGACAGAACCAAGTACCAATTCCAAAAAAGAAAAAAAAAAACAGAAAAAAAAAATCAGGTTTTTTTAAAACCGGTTCAGGCATTTAACCATTACAACAAACATACCTAACTTAATAAAAACGTATCCAAGCCCATAACAGATAAGGATGAAACTGTTAAATGTCTAAATTATTTTCAACAAAAATGAAATACGTAGAAAGAAAACGAACCTTTGAGCTAGCTAACAAATTGTGGTGGAAAATGCAGATACAGCTTCGAAATTGAAAGCAAAGATTTTTAAAAAGAGATTTGTTTCTCCTTCTCGAATCTATTATTTCTCGCGGTTTCTCCGCAATCAAATAAGGGACACAGAAAATATATGGGGAAAGAGGAAAACACCAAGAAAATATTTGCCAAAAGAGACGAACTATGAATGTCTTTAAATAAGTTCCCGAGAAAATCGCAGAAACTATCCTTCCATGGAAGAGTAGTAATTAATAAAACTTTCGGAAAGAAGAACCTTTTTCCGTATTAAACTCTCTCCCGACGGTTGTTGTTGACTCGCCAAAATTTATTTCGAACTATTAGGACATGTAATTAGGTTACGTGTACGTGTTGCCCACGTATCCAATGAATAAAGCGCGTAACTACAAAAGAAACATGTTCAGCGCGTGCAATGACGCCGTGATTGTAGAGTTTACTCCCACGGTGGGTTGTTGTACAACGCGCGACTGCTAATTAAATAGTGAGATTATTAATAGTTCTAAAAAAACCCTATCATATAGAGCCCCACACTATTGAGCTAGACACGTGGCGGCTGGTTTCTAACTGACGAGCCGATTAGTCGAGTCAGGTCTGACGTGGATTAAGTCCGATGGTGGGGACCACGTAACCGTGAAATGGCTACCTAGTCTGGTCGCTCTCGGACACAGCTGGAGTGACTGTGTAAGTCGTGGGTTCGGTTACGGTTTTTTTCCTCTTTTTTAATTTGGATAAAAAATTTCTCGTCTCATGTCCAGAAAATAGGAGGGGCCTCTCGTGGTATCGACATGGGCTCCACGTGACCTATATTAAATGAAAGGAGAATTACCAATTGTGACTCAAAACTTGGAGTCAAACCCAAAAGAGTACCCCAACTTGGGTCAAAGGCAAAAGTAACTTAAAAGGCTATTGAAATTACAACTATCTCCTTGTGAACAAACAAAAAAACGGATTTTTTTTTACGTTTCTACCCCTCGCAAGTCGTCTGTAAACAGACGACTTGAAAATAAGTCGTCCAGACGACTTTAAGTTAAGTCGTCTGGACAGTTATTCTTAAACATAATTTAAAAATTTTGTAGAAAATATTTTGATAAGTGAAAAATTGGAATTATGTAATTAACATATGTCTTAAGAGATATAAATTAATATATAACAAATTTCAATTGTTTTCAGCCCAGATGAGTGAAAGTAGTGAGTCATGATATTCTTTAGTTTATGTTTCATCAAC
Organism: Raphanus sativus; assembly: GCF_000801105.2. NCBI lineage: Eukaryota > Viridiplantae > Streptophyta > Magnoliopsida > Brassicales > Brassicaceae > Raphanus > Raphanus sativus. The sequence continues at coordinate 11,800,699 of NC_079519.1, forward strand.
ATATGTTGTAGTATTGTATGTGTTCTTAGGGTTAGATTTTGGAAAGCATTAAAACCGTTTTTGAAAATTTTTAAAATTACCTAGGCGTGTTCGTTTCTGTGTATAGTAAACACTATTGAAGTATAATTTGATTTTATAACGTGGTTAGTAAGTTAATTTAGTCATTTTAGTTTAGGGGTTCATTTTAGGGTATTGGACGACTTAATATTTAGTCTTCTGTTCCCAGACGACTAAATATTAGGTCGTCTGATGTACATTATCAGCCAGAATAAGTCGTCTAAACCGGACCAAACCTTAAAGTTTACCAATGTACTTTTAAAGCTAACCGGATTATTTACCCAATATATAAGGTGATTTTTTTTTTTTTTTTTCATTTTCCGCGAACAGAAACCCTAACAGTTCTCTCTCACCGGCGATATCAAAGGCGATTCGAATTCCCACTATTTCCGAACAACCATCGTTCTCAACGTCGGCTATCTATCTCACTTCATTCTCACCGTTGTCGCCGCAGCTTCTTCTAACCCTAGCGCCGCCGATTCCTCTAAACCCTAGCGCCCCCGCTTCCACTATTTCCGAACAAACCGTCGCCCTCGCCACCGTGCTCACCAACGTTCTCACCGCCGCTTACTCTAAACACTAGCTAGCACCGCCGTTTCTTCTAAACCCTAGCGCCGCCGCTTCTTCTAAACCCTAGCGCCGCCGCTTCTTCTCTGTAAACCGTAGCGCCGTTTCTCTGTAAACCCTAACGCCGGTAAGTCATCAAACTCGTGGAAAAGATGAACATAAAACGTTGTCTCTTTCAATTTACTCATTCTCACCGTTTCACGTTTATTTTTTCAGATCTATAACCACAATGACGAGTACTCGAACTCCTTCTGCGACTAATCAGGTCCGCTTGAAATTTTTCTACTGGAAGACTTGTAAGTAAGTCGTCTGGAAAGTCTTCAACCTGGACGACTTAGTACGTCCATTTGGAAGACTTTCCAGACGACTTAAATATAAGTCGTCAACTAAGTCGTCCAGTTGGACGACTTTCTAGACGACTTATATTTAAGTCGTCTACTAAGTCGTCTGGAGTAACAATTAAGGCGTGATTGATTTAGCTTGTGTTCTGACTTCTATTGTTGTCTTTGATTATTTTGCAGACAAAAAGGATGGATATTCCAGAACTCCCCCGTAGGTTATACACATTAGGGGAAGAGCCAGAACCCCACAATAGCATTTCGTATCATACGGATAACACGAAGTTGCATACTGCTCTTAGGGAAGCTCTCACTGATGCTGAATTTGAAGAGCTCAAGGAGTCGAGATTGGGAGTTTTCATCAAGTTCAAGGAGCAGGGATTTGGTTGGGCTTCAAGGCTGGTTCACCACTTGCTCGGTTTAAAGCTGGACATTAAGAAGAAGTACGAGATGTGGTGTCTCGTTGGTCCAGAACCTGCGAGGTTTTCACTGTTAGAGTTTGAAAACATCACTGGTCTAAACTGCGACTACATCGAGGACCTTGAGACACCAGAATGTGAAGTTACCCCACAGATGGTTTCTTTCTGGGAGATGATGGGAGTTCATCGGGAAGCTGGGCCAAGTACTGATCAGATAATAGCAGCACTGAAGAGATGCGGGGATTGGTCCAGGGAAGATCGCAAGCGACTCGCGTACCTTTCCATCTTCACTGGATTCATTGAAGGGAAAAAGTTCTCAAGCGCTACACGAGCTACTCTCGCAAGGCTAGTGATGGATTTAGAAAGGTTTGAGAATTATCCATGGGGGAGAGTCGCGTTTAAGGTGCTGATGGACTCTTTGTGGAACAAAGATATTACTGGCTGTTACACCGTGGATGGCTTTATACAAGTTCTTCAGGTCTGGGCGTACGAAGCTATTCCGGGATTGGGTGCTAGTATTGGTCTACCCAGAGCAAACAGTCCGTCTCCACCGATTCTGGCTTACGACGGCAGCAGAGGCCGCAGATTCATGAAAGCTGCTATCTTGAGTCAGGTACCTTTCCATCTTCACTTAATTAAGTCGTCCGGAAGGTCTTCCAGCTGGACGACTTAGTAGACGACTTATTATAAGTCGTCTGGAAGGTCTTCCAGCTGGACGACTTAGTAG
>NC_079519.1:11802906-11819489 GCF_000801105.2 Raphanus sativus
AAAATATACTTTGTTGCTCAAAAGAAAAGTAAAATATACTTTAACAAGTTGTATACAGTATATCAAATTAATTTATGTTTATAAAAATAAAAATTCTAATAAATAAAAAACTAAAAGTCTTGTGTATACTTTCCTCGACTGAAATTATCAATTCGAGACTACTAGTGCGAGCTAAGAAGTCTTTGTAGTTCCCTTTTAAATACAATTAAGTCCAAGCCGTAGTTGAGATGTGTATAAATTAATATCTGCTCTCTATCTCGGACTTTATTCTACATTGCCACACTTACTCCCATGTGTATTCTTTCTTGCTCCACTTCATAAATTATTTAATTTTCTTTTTCTTTTAAATACAGAAATATTAGTAAATACTAAACTACCCTTAACAATACTACAAAACTACAGTTAAACCTAATCTAATCCTCTAGCCTAATCAGAGTATTTCCTTCTCTCCTCTTCCACCTAGACTCACTACGTCTTTCTCCACATCTCTCCCTTTTTTTTTTGCTGAAAATCCAAATTGATGAAATCACCCTGTCTTTTTTTCTTCTCGTTGTTCGAAATCATTCTGAAATCAAGTGCTATGAATCACCATTCTTACAGAAACCTTCGATTTCATCTATAACAGAAGCCTTCTATTCCATCTTCTTCATTCTAAAAAAATCTGGGTATCTTTTTCGTTCTTCTTCTCTTTCTTTTGAATTCTATGCTCATTTGTAACGTGAGTTCGAAAATAATGGATAGAAATATGTGTGTGGATGCTTAAATTCGTGAGATTGAATTAATGAGTGAATGTTTGAATTTGAACATATGTGTTTGGTAACCACTTGATATATTTCGCTGATATCTTGTTATCTTTTTTTTTATGTTTGTGTTTTATTGAACAGATGTGATGAACGGATTCAGAAGATTCAGACTATCAAGATGATGGAAGGTATCTTCATTTGTGCTGCTCCTCACTGTCTCAGGTCTTTCCTCAAGAAACCTGACTTTGAATCCCATGTCCATCACCTCCACGCCTCCCTTTTACTACCTGATGCTCCTCTTGATAAAGAAGATGGCAACGACTCTGACCTTCAGACCACAAAGCACCAATCTTCTGCTTCTTCTGACTCCACACTCATGAGAGGTCCCTTAAGATCCCACCAGCAGCAGCAGCCTCCTCCGTTACTACACAGGTCACCTTCCTTGTCAAAGCCACTCTCTCGATTTGGGAGTTACCCTGCAGATAACAACGATAACTCTCGTCCTCCCGGTTTCGAAACCGCTAGTCCTAAACCTGAAATCCGGTTCCCTGACTACCCTCTGCCTATGAATATGATGCAACCACCGCCCACCATGCCCATTCCCAACAATCGTTTGCCTCAGCAGTTTAGTTTTCCGCCTTATCCAACAACTGATGGATCGTCTCAACAATTCTACAATGGTGCACCTTTTGAGATGACAAGACCTGAAGACAGAACAAAGTTCTGCGCTCGGGTATCAGCAGCAGCAGCAGCAGCCTGCGCCAACGATGAATCTGAGTTTCCAAGGATCTTATCATCCTCAGTCCTCGTGGAATCCTGGTATGGAACCGCCTCAATAGGTTAACCGGGGTAGAGACGCTCAAGGTTTCGGGTGGCAACAAGACAACCGTGATGGCTTTGGGCAGGAGTAGTAACTATTAAGACTTGTTTCAACTCTTCTTCTTCTTGTATGTACTGTTTAAAACTATTTGTCTGAAAGTTTCGAAAAGTGGCTCTCTAATGCTTCTATCTTTAGAACCAATGTCTCTCTTCTTGATCAGTGTGAATCTGATTTTGGGTTTTAAGGTTTTTGAAAATGCTATGTGTTGTATGATTGTCTTTGCATCAGGTTTGGACCAATATAGTATAAGGCAGTCTGAGTTTTAAGAAAACACATTTGTACTACTAGGTTTTTTAGGTATTACTAAGACAAAAACATTTTCAATACTTTATTAAAAAAAAATGACACATGTCTAAAACGTGTAACATATTGTCGACATTTTGTAAAAAAAACCTATGACAGATGTCTAAAACGTGTTGTTAGACAAAAATGTTTAAATATTAAAATAATATTAATTTTACTCTTAGTAGTACTCAAGCTAGTAGTAATATTTCATTTTTCATAGTAATTATTTTGCAAATTACAACATTTTTTAGTAATACAACCTCAAGAAATTAAATTTAATAGTAATACCAATATGTTTAGACAATTATAGACTGTATATAACACATTGGCAGAAAAAAGTTTCAGAAATTATGTATTTTCTGAAATTCAGCCTATTATGGCATTCCCATCAAGACATTAGTATGGAAGTAGAAAGATGTTTTATATGGAAATCAGAAAATTTCTACCAACTTGAGAATTTAAGAGTATTTTACGTCTAATTTGGCAAATAAACACATATATGAACATATTATCACGTAATATATGAGCTACATCTTCTAAAAATATATAATAAGCAAAAAATATAATCTTCTTAGAAATATGTATAACACATAGTAGTCCAAGGTAATACAAGATAGTACAAAGTATTCATAGTAGTGCTAGTAGTCCATGTACACATTTATATAAATAAAATATAATATCAAATCTTCAAATTTATATAAAATAATGTATATCTTTCAGCTTCAATAAAAATGTAATTTTGATATTTTTCACAAGATTAAAATGATGTGAATGCATTCATGATCTTAATAAATACATCTATTTAATCAAAAGGTTGTAAGACAGATAAATTATTTATAAAATAAAAACAGTTTGTAAATAATGTTAAAGTTAAAATATAGTTAAATGAACATGAAGAATTTAATTTTGATAATTTTCAAAATATTAAAAATAATCTGATGCATTCATGCTCCTAATAAATCCATCTATTTAATCAAAAGTTTTTAATACAGATAAATTATTTATAAAATTAAAGCATTTTGTTTAATCATAGTAAAGTTAAAATAGATATAACTGAATTGAAATCCTAAATGATAGATATCTCCATTTGTCTTACTCTTTCTGCAAATACTTGATATCTCCATTTGCCTTTATCTCAGGCCTATACTTGATGTAACTTCCTCCATTGTCAACACATATGACTGTAATGGGAGAAACCATATAATTCTCTGGAAAAAAATATGATTAGTTAACCATTTAAAGAATCTAATTTGTCTAAGATCTTTGGTACATAGTCGTTCCAGTAATACAAGTAATACACTTTCACTTTAGTAATACCAGTCGTTCCAGTAGTTTTTATAAATTTTTGCTTTTCTCGATTTAACACTTATAATTGATCAAGAGAGTGTTATACAACTCACAATATCGTCTATCACTATTGTAATGCATTATTATTGTTTAAAACAGTGCAAAATAAGAAGAAATATACAAAATTGCCCTTAAACATCCCTTTTCATAACAATATACCTAAAACTTTCATTTTTACCTAAAACTTTAGTTTTTCATCAGTTTAAGGCTTTTTAATCAACTAATAATGTGTTACACAACCCAGATTATCGTCTAACACAATTTTCATATTTCTTCTTCTTTCAAAACCGTGTTAAAAATAGAGAACAATACAAAATCTTCTTCAAACATTATTTTAATTTTTCTTTCAAAACTCTCACGATTTTTACAGCAAAATGTTGCTATTTTTCGTTTCACATAATACATAAAAAATAAGTAGTATATTATTATGAGAATTTCGTGGAAAAAAACGCCAGGATTAAATTTTGGAGAGAGGTTGACGTAATGGGGGGGGAAGAGAGAGAGAGGAGAGAGAAAAATAAGATCTGATTTTGATTTTAATTTTAAAAATAAAATGGATATAAAATATTAATATAATATTAAGGGTAAGAAGGAGAAGAGAAATATGAAAAAAAAGTGTGGCAATTAGAATTTTGGTGTGGCAAAGAGAATAATATTTTTGAAGGTGTGGCAATGGAGAATACTATCCCTCTATCTCTCCCAAATCCCTAAAACAGGAAGCACATCGTAAAGCGGCGGCTTAGGGTTATTTGCCTCTTCACCATGGACGCGTACGACATCCTGAGATCCGAGAGGTTAGAGTTCGAGAGTGAGGCTGCTGAGAAAGCCTTTGCCGACAGGATCAGTGGCAAGCCCCGGTAATTAAATTATTTTATTTATTTATTTGTTTGTTTGTTTGGGGATACTTGTCGTGTATGTTAATTGTTAACTGTTGGTATCTTCCTAGAGCTTTGATTTCTGTGACGGGATACAACCCTAATCTGCCTGAGGATGATATCAAGAAGGAACTGATTGAACTCTTCAGTTCATGTGGCGACGTTACAAGGGTTATTGTTCCCAAAGACCCTGATCATAGCCCTAATCTCGACAGGTTTGTGCGTCTCTTGATATATATTTTTTTGCATTGTTAATTTCTTGCCGCTAAGCTAAAAAACCAGGGTGTTTTTGTTTGTTTGTCTTAAAAGACGTGCTTTAGTTATTCTTTTCGGAGATGGGGCAGAAGAGAAGGCCTTGCAACTTAATGGAACTGACGTTGGAGGATGGAATGCTCTTGTTAAGGTTGAATCGGATGAAGAAGATGAGGAGGCAGCACGCTATAGATCCTCTCTGATTAACGAACTAATGAATGACCCAAAATTGTAAGATGAGTTAGCTCCTTTTTTTTTTTGGGTCTAATCATCTTATGTATTGTTTGTCGTTAAGATAACTCATTTGCTAAAATTAACTGCTGCAGTTGGTATGGCGTTTCGGTTAGGGGATATGACACTTCCCTCCCTGTAGACCAAGTCGAGAGGGCTTTGAAGGAACATTTCTCTGATTGTGGGGAGATAACTCATGTTTTTGTCGATACTCTCGACAAGCTGACTAATGTCTATTTTTCCCTACAAGAAGGAGAAGCTAGGGCGCTGGCTCGTGATGGAATTAGAATGGGAGAATTCGAATTAGATATTTCTGGCGTACCTTCAGTCCTAAGTAACCGTCCCAATCCCTTTGGCAACGGTGAAATTGAAATTGGTTTGGGCTATACTGTCCCAGGTAAGCACAGCAAAATAAAAATTGTTTCAAATTGATTCTTCGTTTTCAAGGGAAAACAAACTCCTCATGAATTCTTTTGTTTGTTGTAGCTCATATGATTGAGTTTGCCAACAAGGACGACGACGAGATCGAGAACAAGGTCATTGCTTTCAAGAAGCAGAGGAGGCTTATCTAGAAATTTCTCTTTCTCTCAAGAAGCTCTATCTTTGGTGTTTAATAATAATAAATCGTGTGAATGATAATACAATGCAACCTTGGGGCTTTCTTACTTACGTTTAATCTCAAAGCTCACATTATGTATGTACGATGAGCCATTTGTGCTTTCTTACTTTATGTTTAATCTCAAAGCTCAACTAATTCGATTTGGTTAGGTAGACACAAGCATCATCTCCACATTGCCTAATAACATTAACAATAATAAAAAATAGTTTGAGACTCATAGTGTTGGATTTAAAAATGAAAGAATTATTTTTCCAAACCCAAAAAATAATTAAACATATATTGTCCCATTATGGTATAATTATCTTACAAATATTTATTGATATATGCATTATCAATTCAATGAACATCATAACTAAATAATTGTTTATACATACATTCAAATATGTATTCTTATTAATGTATTCGTTTGATTGAGTTAAAAATATTTTTCAGGTAAAAGTACTAGGAAACTTAACTTGCCTTGCATATATTCCTGATTACATCAGTTGCATACATACATTACAACTGATTTTATACTGAAATTTAATGGTAATTAATGTTCAGAATAACATGATACAATGGATGATGAGAAAGAAGAAAAGCCCTGAAGCTGCTGCTTGTTTCAAGAAATAAGGACACGTATAGCAGATTCAGGCAAATAGTGCAGTTCATGTCTAAGAAGCTCCGCGTCTTTGAAAAGATCTAGATTAGATATATACTCCAGCTCAGTGTCTGTGAACGGAACCAAAGCTTGAGGCCAGTTAAAACATTCAAAGTAAGGATCATCTAGGCACTCAGGGAGGCATAGACCATGATCTATAGGGACAAGCTCAGCTGCTCCAACTCCTTGTCTTTGCTATCCAATATATCTTGACCCCACTCTCAAATTCATCTTGTCTATTACATATTTGGTGAGTTACATCAATTTTCTTGTCATGTGCCATTATTATTGTAATCTAGATATGTCTTGCCAACAGGTCAAGTTAAATGATCTTTATAGAGTTTCTCTACACGGATTAATAAGTCACGAGAATTACACAAGATCGATGTTTTAATATTTTGAATCTTCAAAATTGTAGCCGTCCAAGTCAACTATTCGACCCTGTCATCATCTTTATCACATGCTTTGGACAATGTTTATTATAAAGATTTAAAAGTACGTTTGGTAAGTTACAACTATCCATTTTAATCAACATAAAGCCTTTATAATAAAGGTTCCCTTTTCATTAAAATAATAAAGTCTCTTTTTCTGAACCTACCAAGTTAGATTCCATGGATAGGAAATATAGGATGCATGCATGCATGTTCTATAAATCCAATTCCTTTGCCAATAATTGTGCTTCTTTCAGTCCAAAAAATAATTATTATTATCTTTGGTCAAGCAAATAGCGTTAGCATTTTTGTCTATGTTTACCAACCATACTCAAATGTTCACTACATCTATACTTCCACGGCTATCTATATTGGTGGTGTCTGTTTAAACTATGCCTTTTATATTAAGAAACAATCATTGTTGAGATTAAAGATCTAAACTCTAATCAAAAAGATAGAAGGACATGAACCCCGCAAGATTAGAAAAAACCTTTATAATATAATACAATTGAAGTGTCATATGAAAGCTTGACATAATTAGATATACAAAGAAAATAATATTATTTAGTTTAACAAAATAAAATAAACAAAGAGAAAGAGTCATAGTTAGAAACTTAGAGCCATCAGACAAAGAAATTAAGAAGAAAAGGCCCAATTAGCCTAGAAGGAAGTGAGTGGGGACCCATAACAGCGATGCACACACAGGGACCTGACGGCGCGTGAGTTTTCACGCGAAAAAGACAGCGCGTCGTCGCTTTCCAACGAACAAGAAGCGGACCAGAGAGTTGTCTAATTATTTTTTTAAAAACGTTTGTGCACTCTGTAAACGATGCTGGCGTGAAAGAAAGAGAGAAATAGAAAAAGACATGATGTTCAGTCAAGCGAGCTGTTTCTGGGAAGAGAGACTCAAGAAGAATCACAACAACACCAAAGGTCTCTGGCCTTCTTCTCTCTGTTTTCTTTTTAACATGTTTTGAACAAGACCAAAGACTTTAATTCTGTTTTCTTGTTGTCAGCAGATAAAATTCTGACAATGACTATAAAGTATGTCCTGAAAGCAAAGAGTGTGTCTGAAGCTGTAGTAGTTGAACCAATCTCAGCAGATGTGAGCTTTGCTTCTAATCGCTTCCCATCATACAACTTAGGACCTGATGATCAGATCATCGATGAGCCTGAAGAAGATGAAAAAGGTCCATCTGTTAAAGATGTCGTCGGCAAAGAGACGGGAGACTTGTCAGAGCAGTACAAGCGTCTTTCAGTTCGTGACCTCGCTTGCAAGTTCGACAAGAACTTAGCTGCAGCTGCTAAACTAGTTGAAGAGGTTTTCATCATTTATTATAGCTCCTTGTAGTCTTTTCTTGATGTGGTCATGTTTCTGAATGTGTCTGGAATATATTGTATAGGCAAAGTTGAATGAGGTGACTTCATTGGAAGGACATGTTACGTTAAAGAAGCTTAGAGATGCTTTAGAAGCCATGAGAGGTCGTATGGATGGGCGTAACAAAGACTCAGTAGAAAAAGCTATCTCCATGGTTACTAGCTTCTCTTACTATTATCTAACTTGAATTGAATTGAGATACATAAAAGTATATATTTAATAAAATCCTTACAGAATATATTAATTTTTAGTTATTTTGGTTTCTAGTGTCAACTAAAAATACTAAAGAATAAAACCATGTTACATATGGATTATTGCATTACAATTTGTATTTGTATTAGTGTTCATCCTAACATGTAGGTATTTTACTATACTAATTAATGATTAATTGAATTTGGTAATATAAAATTAGAATACGTACCATTCCTCCGGTGAGGTAACTTAGGAGGAAGCAGGCTGCGGAGGAGGCCAACAGCTGATCAATCCAGTAGAGGAATGCGCGGAAGACGCTGATGTGACCTCCGAAAAGTAGGCCGATGGTAACAGCGGGGTTGAGGTGGCCACCAGAGATATGTCCAGCAGATATCATTACCGCCACCACGAATGCATGAGCCACCGCGACCGCTAAAAGTCCCACTAACGTGTTTCCGATTAAGCTGTCTGTATAATGAATAAATATAAATAAAATGTGTTATAGAGATGCATCATAGTTTCAAATACAAATATAATTTGACTTAGATTTGATTGTACATAGCCAGTAACTAACTTGGTATGACCAAATTGTAACAAAGAACATGAATTTGGTGTAAGATAATTTACCGGTGGCCATGGCGGATCCGACGCCGGCGAAAACAAAGAAGAAGGTGGTGATGAATTCGACAATGAGAGCTTTGATGCAGTCCGGCTGAGCCACCTCGCGGTGGTTCCCTAAGTCGATCTTCTTCATGGTTGTGTTGTGAAATAAATTTAAAAATTATAAACCAGAGAAATATTCTTGGATGGTTCTGGTTGATGTTGAGCTGCTAATACATGGGGGGAGCTGCTTATAATGAGTTCTTTTGGTCAAACAAAATAAAATGAGAAATGAGAAGAAAATGCTAAGGGAGCACATGGATACAATAATTGTATGACAAATAAATTATTTGAGTCGAGAGTTGACTTGCATAATGTTCTTTAGCGAGATGTGATGTATTGCTTTCTTTAACACATCGTTTTTGGAAATTAGGTAACAACTGAGACATGCTACACATTACAGTGCTCTGATTGGTGTCCTTAAAGGTTGGTATAGATTGTACCATTTTCTTATTTGCTGTACTTTTTCAATATTACCGACGATATTGGGACAAGTACCTGTTCGGTAAGCTTCAAGGTTACTTGTGTAATAAATTATTCATTAAGGAAGTAGGATAACTTATATAATTAGGATTAAGATAAAAAAGTTCTTCAATAGGATAAAAAGATCTCTAATACCTATATAAGTCGATCATCACTTGTGATGAATCAACACACAGAAAACATAAGCAAGTAAGAAAAATAATAAAACGAAGAACAGTTTTATAAACTATGACGTGTGTTTCGACTACTTTAGTATCTTTGGAAAAGATCTCGCCACTAGACATGAGCATGAAAACTAGCACTAAACTAGTCTAGAACCAAATGTACCTGACCCAAACTGATCTAAATTAGACGGTTCAATTTGGGCTTGAGTAGATCAAAAGTCACCAAAATAACTGAATAAAACATTGTTGAATCTGAATTCGGCCTATTCTTATAGATGAAAGTTTTGATACTCGGTTATTTGAAAGACTAAGTCAAATTGAGGATTATAAGAAAGTATTGAAATCAGCTGAACAAAAAGAAAACAATTCTTAAACTATGAGAGAAGCGATAGCCAAATTGCTAAAACAACCAAAAAACAAAAAGTCTTACTTCCTTGTCCATTTCCATTCTCATAATACGTATTTTATTTATTCAGTTTGGTTAGCCTTAATCATGTAATTTTCTCATTTAAGTTCCTTAACATTTTCATGTACTTTCTTTACTTAATATTTGCCACCAAATGAACATGAAGCATCTTGACATTCCACATTTTTGTCATTCGATTGGTCCATATGGATTTGTCTCCAGCCATGCGCTCGGCCCAGTTCTTGACCATGCGTTCCTCCTGGTCGACCAGATTGATTTAATTTGTCGACCATATTGTCTTTTTGCTTGACTAAATCCAAAAATTTCTCAACCAAATCCTTCTTTTACGCATCAAAATCACTTGTTAAAAGGTAAGTGTACTACTATTCTCCCTCACAGGTCTAGTCACCTAAATCTTCTTATGAACAGTAGTTTAAACTTTTATACTCGTCTATGATTTTTTTTATGTGGCCGCGAAGCTTTTGATCTCAGAGTCTTGGTTTCAATTGCCACTCCTTTGGTTTCGGCTATTACTTGGTGTCCATAACTTTCACATGAGATGCAAAGTTCATGGTTTTTGCTTAAATCCCTTTACATTGCATCCACCTTGGAGGTCATTTCTCTCATTCTTTTTCCAAACTTCACATTTTCTTCTCACTGACCTTAAAGTAGTTTCTTGATAATTAGGTGGTTCTTATCTTCTTTAGAGACCAATCAGCTTTTTGAAAATGATTTGCTTCGGCACAAATTTGATGTAAAAAGTATTTTGATGAATACAAATTTAACATTTATTAAAAAAAGATCTATCTATTCAAAGATACATGCTAGCGAACCTGGATGACCATTCATGGTAAATTAAAGAACAATACTTGTATTCATCCCTGAGGTGAACTCTTCTAATTCACCTCACCTCTATACACCAATTAAACTGCCACATAAGATTAGTTAAAAAAAAGTAAAACTTAAAGAAAAAAAAAGGAAAATCGCTTAAAAAAAAAAGACGTCAATTAACTTAACGCCGTAGTCCATCGACTCTTCTCTTCATCGCTTACAGGAGTACAAGGGTTTGTCAAATTGAGTCTCTGATTATATACTATGTTTCCAAAGCAATACGAATTCAGAGGAATCTACTCAAGTGTTTCCGCCATGAAACCACGGAGGCAGAACGCCTCAGAGAATTGTGTTAACATTACTCGACGCATTATGCGATCGACGACCACACATCATCAAAACTCATTAACTCTTCCTGTTGAGGTTGTTATACCGAGATATTCTCGAAGATGCCGTTGAAGTCTATAAGCGAGATGTCGTTGAGTATGCAAGCTCTGTCCTCCATGCTTCGTCATCAAGATTTCACAGAGTTGTTCTTGACCAAATCTTGTGCTTGTCCTCAACTTCTTTTCGCATGCGAAGATGACAACGAGAGCGAGTTTCTCTTCTTCTTTTTTTCTCAGCCTGAAAATCTAGATGAAAACTCAAATGTTGTAGCGGCCAATCATCTTGCGTGCTCCCAAGTTCCTATAGATTCTCTGGTCATACCAGTGGCTTCTTCTGTCATGGAGCTAAGCGAATCTTGAAGGTGACGAAAATCCCAGTGTATGTAACGGTGATATGTAACCCTAGTAAGGGACATTCCTTGACCTTAACAAGATGAACTAGGTAATAGATCAATGCGTAAGAGACTTAAATAATTATACATGTGTGTGTAACTATGTAATATATATGTTTAACATATAAATAAAGTATAGTGTCAAAATGAGATAACTATAAGTACATATTTTTTGTCGTCAAATATAAGTATATTTAATCAACTGAGTTAGATGAAAATGCTTCATATAAAGCAAACTTTTTTAATAATTGTTCTAGCACACACAAAAAGCATGAAAAGATTTAAAGAAAAATAAACTTCCTCAAAAGCAGTAGCAAAAACGTTTAATAAAAATAAAAACAGATTTGTTCAACACCAAAAGAAAAACAAAAAAAATCTCAGAAATGTAATTATTTAAGTCTCTTACGAATTGATCTATTATCAATCATATTGATTGTTTTGCTATGCTAATATCAAAACTATAGTTTGGCTTAAAAAAATAAAACATTTAAATGTGGCCTAACAGTTCTCTCTCACCGGCGATATCAAAGGCGTTTCGAATTCCCACTATTTCCGAACAAACCATCTTTCTCAACGTCGGCTATCTATCTCACTTCATTCTCACCGTTGTCGCCGCAGCTTCTTCTAACCCTAGCGCCGCCGATTCCTCTAAACCCTAGCGCTCCCGCTTCCACTATTTCCGAACAAACCGTCGCCCTCGCCACCGTGCTCACTAACGTTCTCACCGCCGCTTCCTCTAAACACTAGCTAGCACCGCCGCTTCTTCTAAACCCTAGCTCCGCCGCTTCTTCTCTGTAAACTGTAGCGTCGTTTCTCTGTAAACCCTAACGCCGGTAAGTCATCAATCTCGAGGAAAAGATGAACATAAAACGTTGTCTCTATCAATTTACTCATTCTCACCGTTTCACGTTTATTTTTTCAGATCTATAACCACAATGACGAGTACTCCAACTCCTTCTGCGACTAATCAGGTCCGCTTGAATTTTTTCTACTGGAAGACTTGTAAGTAAGTCGTCTGGAAAGTCTTCCAACTGGACGACTTGGTAGACGACTTAAATATAAGTCGTCCATTTGGAATACTTTTCAGACGACTTAAATATAAGTCGTCAACTAAGTCGTCCAGTTGGACGACTTTCCAGACGACTTATATTAAAGTCGTCTACTAAGTCGTCTGGAGTAACAATTAAGGCGTGATTGATTTAGCTTGTGTTCTGACTTCTATTGTTGTCTTTGATTATTTTGCAGACAAAAAGGATGGATATTCCAGAACTCCCCCGTAGGTTATACACATTAGGGGAAGAGCTAGAACCCCACAATAGCATTTCGTATCATACGGATAACAAGAAGTTGCATACTGCTCTTAGGGAAGCTCTCACTGATGCTGAATTTGAAGAGCTCAAGGAGTCGAGATTGGGAGTTTTCATCAAGTTCAAGGAGCATAGATTTGGTTGGGCTTCAAGGCTGGTTCACTACTTGCTCTGTTTAAAGCTGGACATTAAGAAGAAGTACGAGATGTGGTGTCTCGTTGGTCCAGAACCTGCGAGGTTTTCACTGTTAGAGTTTGAAAACATCACTGGTCTAAACTGCGAGTACATCGAGGACCTTGAGACACCAGAATGTGAAGTTACCCCAGAGATGGTTTCTTTCTGGGGGATGATGGGAGTTCATCTGGAAGCTGGGCCAACTACTGATCAGATAATAGCAGCACTGAAGAGATGCGGGGATTGGTCCAGGGAAGATCGCAAGCGACTCGCGTACCTTTCCATCTTCACTGGATTCATTGAAGGGAGAAAATTTTCAACCGCTACACGAGCTACTCTGGCAAGGCTAGTGATGGATTTAGAACGGTTTGAGAATTATCCATGGGGGAAAGTCGCGTTTAAGGTGCTGATGGACTCTTTGTGGAACAAAGATATTACTGGCTGTTACACCGTGGATGGGTTTATACAAGTTCTTCAGGTCTGGGCGTACACAACTATTCCGGGATTGGGTGCTAGTATTGGTAGTCCCAGAGCAAACAGTCCGTCTCCACCGATTCTGGCTTACGAGGGCAGCAGAGGCCGCAGATTCATGAAAGCTGCTATCTTGAGTCAGGTACCTTTCCATCTTCACTTAATTAAGTTGTCTGGAAAGTCTTCCAGCTGGACGACTTAGTAGACGACTTATAATAAGTCGTCTGGAAAGTCTTCAAGCTGGACGACTTAGTAGACGACTTATTATAAGTCATCTAGAAGGTCTTCCAGCTGGACGACTTATAATAAGTCGTCTGGAAGGTCGTCCAGCTGGACGACTTAGTAGATGACTTATAATTAAGTCGTCTATTTAGTATTTTGTTTCAAATATCTAACTCGATTCTTCTTCTATTTACTGCAGACCCGCGTGATCAACTTTGTTGAGAAGGACATTAGTGAAATGTGGCCAAAATGGGACTCTGAGGTTGAGGACGTGCCCGCGGAGAACATCATTAAAGTCATGTATGATCGGAGACCGTGGAAGTGGACCATGGATTGCTGCAAATATTCAAAATAAAACACATTAGTAAACATAGAGAAAATGAAGAAGTTCAATAAACATTATCGCAGACGACTTATAATTAAGTCGTCCAGAAGACTTAAAGGTAAGTCGTCTAAAGAGGTCACTTTTGCAATTGAAAATTAAAAGGGACGACTTAATTCTAAGTCGTCCGGCTTTGTTTGTTAAAAAAAAAATTTCAGACGACTTATATATAAGTCGTCTACGAGAAACGGGCTAGTTTTGCATTTGACCGAATCGTGACAGATCGTTGACTATTTCTGGACGACTTATAATTCAGTCGTCTCTGGAAAGAAAAAATTTCAATATTTTATTCAAACTAGACGACTTACATGTAAGTCGTCCTAGGTTAGTTTTGTAATTGAAAAATAAAACTTGAAATTTAACTTTCTCCAGACGACTTAACTAAAAGTCGTCCAGCTAGACGACTTAATTTAAGGTCGTCCGGGATAAGCAAGGTTTGACCAGAAAATTGGGAAAAATTCTGGACGACTTTGCTTTCCCCGGACGACTTTAAATTAAGTCTTCTGACGGGACGACTTTATATTATGTCGTCTGGTAAAAGTTAAATTATGAAGTTTTATTTTTCAACTACAAAACTAACCTAAGACGACTTACACGTAAGTCGTCTAGTTTAATAAAATATTGAAATTTTAACTTTCCCAGAGACGACTGAATTATAAGTCGTCCAGAATAGTCAAAGATCTGACACGATTCGGTTAAATGCAAAACTAGCCTGTTTCTCGTAGACGACTTATATATAAGTCGTCTGGAGTGTTTATTTTCAACAAACAAAGCTGGACGACTTAGTTTAAGTCGTCCGTTTGACCAGAAGACTCAGCAGTAAGTCTTCTACATACAGAAGACTTACAAGTAAGTCTTCTACGCGAAACAGATTTTGAAAAAAAATCAAATTTTGTACCTTAAACTAGGTGAGATGACTTCGTTTGCACACATGGTCTTCTCCAACCACCCAGAACCTCAAACGAAAGCAACCGTAAGTCAAAACGAAAGAAATATGGCTCTGTCAACCATCACCCATATTTTGAATCAAAAGCTTGAGTTTTTGGGATGAATATGGAGAGAAAGTGAAAGAAATGTTGTTTTTAGTTCATAACAATTGAAACAGAGAGAGTGTTAAGAGATTTACGTGCATTAAAGGGCATTAAAAGCTCTAAACAGTTCGTACAAGGTTGTTCCCACTATTCATGGCAGTGACAATATTGTAAATACTTGAAGAAAATGAGGTTGAGACAGTAAAGAAGCCATTTTCGAAAAAAAAAAGGTTAATGGCATTTTCGTAGATAAAATGCAGATGTGAGGTTAAAACTCAAAAAAAAAATGAGTCAAAAGAAAAGGTTAGTTTTGTGTTTGACTTCAAGTTTTGAGTCACTTTTGTAATAAGCCCTTTTATTGATGTACTTCTTTCTCAATGATTATGAGCATTTTTAAGTACTTTCTCCTCTCCCTTCACGTTGTTTACTGTTTCAACTAACACTATAGACTCGTGCAAAAAAAAAAAAAAAAACTAACACTATAGACTATTAAGCCTCTTTCCTCATGCATATTAGTATATTATGTTTTCCCACCAATTTTTACCTAACAGCTACATGTTACTTTTCAACTTTATTATTATGATAATAGTATTTCGAATTTTAATAATATGCAAACACTATGTCATTGTCAATATAAACAACTTGACTAAAATTAAATAATTGGATAGCCTGGTCACAAAATATTGTGATAAAATAAACAACAGTAAAAATGTTTTCAGTGATGGAGATGTAATTCAATTAACGCAGACCGAGTATAAACTGGTATTTACTATTTTCTTTAAAAAGTATCCATTTTTTCTAATTTGATTATGGTGTTTCTACTTTCTACTATAGATTAGAAAACGTTGACTCTCCACAGTAATTTGAAAAACAAAAAGAAAACTAATTAGCTAAAAATACAGCGTAAGAAGTTAAAAGAGAAAAGTCGGGTCAAACGTAGTTTTGATGAGAGGAAGTGTAAATTAAACATATTTGAACAAAGACCGTCAAAGATTCTGACAAGAAGACGACAAACTAGATGAACCATTTTGGAAGTCTGGAAGACTGTAAAACAGTCGGAAGCCAAAGGAAAAAAGGAGAACGGAGAAAAGAGATTTGGCTTTTCGAGGAGATGTAAGGTTGGTTAGGTACCAATGAGGGAAGATTGTGGGACCACGTCACAGTTGAATCTCCATTTTCTAACTTAGTTATTTTAATGGCCACATGAGCTATGAATTATGCTGAATCGATTGTTTTATATTGAAGGAAAACATGTTAGTGATTTTAATAGTAGAGTATAAAAATAGGAAAATCTTTTGGAAACTGAAATTTAGCAGTCGAATCTTCTAGTTTGACGCCGATGTTTATGCTCCCACTGTTTGACCATCCGTCAGGCTCCAACAACTCATTTTTATAATTATTTTCAGAACCATAAACATTATTTCTATTTTTTTTTTAAAACGCTAGACATTAGTTCTAACTTCTAATATACTAACATTGACTAAGGTTGGTTTAGGGTGTGATTGTATAGACATTTTATAGTAAATATTCTAGAGTAAAACTGTTTTTACTCAAGCTTCTGCTAAATATTAACCAATCAGGCTAAAATATATATTAACTGAATACAGCTGAAAATGGTGGAAATTATCTCACATGTTTTGAGTGGAGTAAATATTTACTCTGTTTTTCACTTCTTTCTGTTCACTCTCTTTCCTCCATTCAATGTTACTCTTAATTACGCTGGAAATATACCAATCACACCCTTAGTTCGGACAAACAAAATATCTATAAAGTTTTATTCGATTTGTTATTTGTTTTGATT
>NC_079519.1:12133708-12212226 GCF_000801105.2 Raphanus sativus
CAGAATCGGAATAAGTAGTAAATAATCACTAAATCAATGGCGGAAGTAAAAACAAAAGTTTACCGGATCATATATATAATAACTTTGTAATTTGACAGGGGTCAAACCATTGGAAAGTACGATAAATATCAATTTCAAACCACAATTACATACTTATGTCGAATCATTTCAAGAATTGATGGGGTCAGCTGACTCTCCTGCTGCTTTACTGGCTCCACAACTGCACTATAGTCTAAAAGGAAATATAAATAGTAAATTCAAATATCAAAATACGTAAATAGAATAGTAACAAATAAATATCTGTTCGGAAAAGTTACTGAGAAAAACCTCTTTTTTCTCTAGCTTCTCGGTTTCCGTGCTTACCCTAGTTTCAGTCAACTCCCACCGCAGCCATGGCTGGAGGCTCTCATCTCCGGCCACCTCCTCTTCCCCCTCAGCCTCCCTTCCCCCCCCCCCCCCCCCTTACCTACCCCTGAAACCACTGACTTCCTCCTCTCCCCCCTGCTCCTCCGTCTTTAAGCCCCATCCCTTTCTCCAGCCATCAGTCTCCTTGGAACCTTCCTTTGATTAAAGCCCCTTCTGTAGGTGCTTCAGCTCTCGTTTTTGTCACATTACTACTCCAGTGCTAGCTTCTGCGGTTGGAGATTCCATCACTACTTCATCTATGGTTTCCTCGGAACGAGTAGATTTAGTAAGCGACAACACTATGGGGGCGTTGCCTAGCCCGCCAGGTCCTACTACCACTGTGCTTTCTTCCACTACAGATCTGGAACGTGTAGATCTGGAACGAGTAGATCCCGCAGCCGCTTCATCCCAAAACCCTTCCACCTCAACTCAAACCCCAGCCATCCCAAAAACCATGCCGTCTCTCCCTGCAAACTGGGCCAAAAGTCTCCAACAGTCTACAGATAAAAAACTCAAGAAGGTTGCTAATCCGAGATTCTCTGCAGATGGTACTCCAAGAATTAAAATTCCAGATTCTGTCTTTCAGAAAGGAGCCGACCTTCACCAAGATTTCGTCATAGGAGTCTTCCTTGGTAAAACCCCAGCGTTTGCGCAGATTCAGAGTGTGTTGTCTCACATCTGGGGTCGTGGCATGAAGCTCGAGATCCACCTCCGGCCTGACACTAGATCTATGCTTGTTAGGATTCCAAACTCAACAATAAGGAAAAAAATTGTAGAGCAGGAATTCTGGCACATAGGAAACGTACTCTTCTTTGTGGCACAATGGTCCTCGACAGTAGCTCTTCAGCCTCCCACATTTACATCTATTCCTCTATGGGCTCATTTTAGAGGCATTCCCTTTGACTTATACACTCAGGAGGGACTAGGCAGAGTTAGAGATCTCTTAGGGGACCCCATAGAGGTTGATGACTTTACTAGGAGGATGGTTGACATTAATGTCGCTCACATTAAATGTAGAGTGGACTGTACCAAACCTCTTCCGCGGAGTGGTGAAATAGAAAGAGACAATGGTGAAGTAGTATCTGTGACAATTGATTACCCATGGACCCCTCCCATCTGCCCCTGTTGCAAAGCTCTGGGTCATCTCCAAACTCATTGCCCTTCTAGTGCCTGGAAACCCACCGCTTCTACCTCCTCTAAATCAGACAAAGAGGTGCCTAATAAGTCTTCAGAAACCCCTCCTCCCGACTCAATGTCTTGGGAGCCATCTGCTTCAGAAAATCAGGCTTCTACCGCTGGAGATCCTATAACTTCTGATAAGGAAGCTCCTTCGCTTGAGATTGAAAAGAGCTCTGGCACGCTTGGCGCCCCTTCAGAAGTGCCTGCTGTTCCTTCTTCCTCAGCGTCTGTTGCACCCTTAACCCTGCCCTCTGTTGATCTCCTTCTGGCGCCTGGTTACTCTAGCTCTTTCCACCCTCCAAGCCCTTTTCGGTTCTCTGCCAATGCCTCCCTGCCTAGTCCACCTATAGTGGATGATGGTATCTTAGTTACCCCTCCTTCTTCTCCTCCCTCCCTTCCATCTATAGCTTTTGCCGCTACCTCTCCAGAAACTAAATTCTTGCCACCAGATCACATAACCCATCTCCTTGCCCTCCCTGCTGTCCATCTCCCCAGACCAATTATCCCAAAATCCTTCATAAAGCCATCCCTGCCAAAATCCCTTCTCTCTGTAAACCCTTTTGCTTGCCTTGCTAACCCTCCTTTAGACCCAACCTTATCCCCTGACCTTACTCCCTCTTCCTCATCCTCTTCTCCTCCGCTTACTACCCCCGCAGAGGGCTCCTTCCTATTAGAGGGAGAGTCCAAAAACCTATAAAAAATTTTAATATGTTAGACAACATATTTTTTTGGAATGTCAGAGGTATTAATGAATCTGTTAAACATTCAAATTTTCGGAGGTGGATAGCTATTCACCATATTAGTTTAGGAGCCCTTTTAGAAACCCATATTAAAGAACCGTCCCTAAGCCTGATCATGAATACCCTTTGCCCTGCTTGGTCTTACACTTCTAACCACTCTTCTGATCCAGACGGTAGAATCATTCTGATCTGGAAACCTTCTCTCAATGTCACTGTGACTCACCAGTCCAGGCAGTCTCTCACTTGCCGTGTCTCCTCCACCTCTGTTCCTGCATTCTATTTCACCGCAGTCTACGCAGGAAACACAACAGAAGAAAGAAACGAGTTGTGGGTCGAGCTACTGGAAATCCAAGCCTCGCAGAACTTGGACTGTCACCCCTGGCTAGTTGGAGGAGACTTCAATGAAATTATTCATCCCTCTGAGCACTCTTCGCCTGATGTCTCTCACTTCACCTCCCCCATGATCGACTTTCACTCCTGCCTCAATCAACTTGAATCAATAGACCTGCGTTATCATGGAGAAAAGTTCACATGGTCAAACAAACACCCAGACAGCCCTATCGCTAAAAACTTAGACAGAGCTCTCATCAATGAGCATTGGTTGAACTCTTACCCTCGAAGCCTTGCTAGATTTTTGGCCCCTGATAT
This sequence comes from Raphanus sativus, assembly GCF_000801105.2. Lineage (NCBI taxonomy): Eukaryota > Viridiplantae > Streptophyta > Magnoliopsida > Brassicales > Brassicaceae > Raphanus > Raphanus sativus. The sequence goes on from NC_079519.1 coordinate 12,136,681, forward strand.
CTCCGACCACACCCCTTGTTGCATTGAGCTGGACCATCCCCTACCCAAGGCTGGAACCAAGCCCTTCAAATTCTTCAATTACCTTACCCTCCACCCTGATTTCCTAACCCTGGTTGCAGAGACATGGGTTTGCACTGAAATTGAGAATCACTCTCTTTCCCAATTGAGTGTTAAGCAAAAAGAGCTAAAGACTGTTTTGAAAACACTAAACAAGGACAACTTTTCAGACATACAAAAAAGAGTTTCAGAAACTAACGGTTTGTTTTGTGATGCGCAGGTTCTGGCTCTTCGCCAACCCACCACTGATAATTTTGCAGCAGAGAAAGCTCTACTCGAGAAGCTCACGTTCCTGAAAAAAATTGAAGAAGAATATTTCAAGCAATTGTCAAGAATTAATTGGCTCAAAAGTGGAGATTCCAATACCAGTTATTTCCACAAGGTAGCAACAGCTAGGAAGGCTTTCAATTCAATAATTCTCCTAATCAGTGTCACTGGAGTTGAGGCCACTTCACCTGAAGAAATCGGAAGACTTGCAGTCGAGCACTTCATGAACACCCTGGGTCCGTCAATGCCTCAAACAACTCCCACCATGATCACCTCTGTTGATGACATGATCCGTAATGATAGCTTTTCTTGCTCCTCAACTCAAGCGGCTCTGCTCACAAGGCTCCCCTCCCCTGAAGACATCAAAAAGACAATGTTTAAGCTCAATAAGAACAAAAGCCCGGGACCGGACGGATTCACATCAGGTTTTTACGTTGCAGCTTGGGATATTTTAGGCCAGGAAGTTATCAGCGCGATTTCAAACTATTTTAAAACCTCTATCATGCCCTCATCCACTAACGCAACCATCTTGACGCTACTTCCTAAATTTCCGGGTGAGACTATCATCAAAGACTACAGGCCAATATCATGCTGTAATACTCTATACAAAGTGATTTCTAAGATCTTTGTCAGCCGTCTAAAACCCTTGCTACCTACCATCATTCTACCCAACCAAACCGCCTTCATAAAAGGAAGACTCCTACTGGAAAACTGCCTCCTATCATCGGAGTTAGTCTCGGGCTATCATAAACAGACGGTGGAGAAGAAACTTACCCTAAAGCTTGATATTTCTAAGGCATTTGATACCGTCAGATGGGACTTCCTAATAGCTTGCCTCCAGTCGCTCAACCTTCCCCCGGTTTATATTCAATGGCTTGTTGGTTGCTTCACATCACCTTCCTTCTCAGTGGGTATCAACGGGAGACTGCATGGATATTTCAAAGGGAGTAGAGGATTACGTCAGGAGGATCCGCTATCTCCTTATCTCTTCGGCCTGGTCATGAACATTTTATCACATAGATTAAATGAGGCGGCGCAATCAGGAAGGTTTGGTTTCCACCCTAGATGTCAGGAATCAGGACTTACCCACTTATGTTTTGCAGATGACATCCTTGTGTCTGATGGCTCCCTCAGCTCTGTCCAAGCGATTCTACAGGTCCTAGAGGACTTCAAGGCTTTCTCTGGCCTCTCCGTGAGTGTTGAGAAGTCTTGTTTCTTCTCCAGCGGCTTGACTGAAACCGAAGCGGAAGCAATTGTGTCAACAACGGGCATTTCGGCTGGCTCTTTCCCGATTCGCTACCTTGGGTTGCCTTTGAACACAAGGAATCTCTCCATTGTTAACTGTGAGCCACTCCTGCAGCAAGTTAAATCAAAAATCAACTCCTGGATTTCAAAATATTTGTCATTTGCTGGTAGACAAGTCCTTATATCAACGGTAATAGGAGAAATTACCAATTTATGGAGTGGAGCCTTTATTCTACCTAAGGAATGCATTAGTCTGATTGACAAAATGTGCAATGCATTCTTGTGGAAAGGATCGCTAGAAGGCAAGTATGTTGCGCGAGTCTCCTGGGAAAAAGTCTCTACGCCAAAGCAGAATGGAGGTCTAGGTATCAGGAATCTTGCCCTCTGGAACAGAACCTGTACAATCAAACTCCTATGGCTCCTGCAGTTCAGAAGAGAGTCAGTGTGGGTAACATGGATCCAAGACAATGTCATTAAAGATGAGAGTTTATGGGAAATTAAACCAAGACAAAGCCATACTTGGATCTTCAAGAAGATACTAGCAGAGCGGGACACAATTCTTAAATGGATTAGGATCACTCCTGGCAATGGAACCGATGTAAGCTTCTGGCTGGATCCTTGGACGCAATTTGGTCGCCTCATCAACTTCATTGGACCTCACGGCCCACGTCTGACTGGAATTCCTCTATCGACAAAGGTAGCCGAACTCTGGATTGATGGGGACTGGTCATTACGTCCAGCTCGCTCCCAACGCCTTGAAGATCTCCACACACATCTTACTACTATGAGGCTGACGGACGATCCTAGCTCTACTGAATGGGTAATTGACGGTGTGCCCAAGCAGACCTTCTCATCTTCAACAGTTTACAACTCCTTCTTTGACGAATCTCCAACGGTCCCCTGGCACTCCATCATCTGGATCAAAAAAGGTATCCCGAAACATAGCTCTCTTGCTTGGCTGATGCTCTTGAACAGGACCCCAACCCGCGATCATCTTCTCTCCTGGGGCATGCAAATCGACCCTCTCTGTTTACTCTGTAATGGTGCAAACGATTCGAGGGATCATCTGTATTTTCAGTGCACATACTCAACCGCCGTTTGGAATCACTTCACTGCAAAGCTTCGGATCGCCTCCGCCTCAAACTCCTGGAATGATGTTACTCACTCTCTCCTGTCTCTCACCGGTTCGAACGACCTTAAGTACCTCTCTCTCCTCACTTGGCAAGCGATAATATATGAAATATGGTGGGAAAGGAACCAAAGACTGCATCGAGGGACACACAGGCCACCGGATTCGATTTGGAAAAGGATAAAAAGCATGATCAAGAACAAACTCTCTGCTTTAAGACCACAACAAAACTCTATGGCAACTGCTCTTTTACAACTCTGGTTCTCTATCGACGGATCTGGTTAGATCACAACTAGGGTTGCTGACCTTAGGCATCTAGTTACTATTTAGTGGGCTTATTTGGGCTATTCTCGGTTTGGGCTTTATAAAGTCTGGTTCTTATGAGTTTCTTTTTATATTAGGGGCAAATGTATTAAAGTAGGGCATGTATCCTCTTTTGCTACTCTTTCCTTTTTTAATATATGCACGAAAATGTTCAAAAAAAAAAACAAATAAATATCATAGTACATATTGTTTGAATTTTGAAATGTCTATAATAATAGAGAAGAAGATAATGCTTACCACAATGTCAATCCAAACATTTCACAAACTAAACATCAAACACTAATCACTAAATCGCAAAAAAATATAAACCTTAACCCAAATATCAAAATATGCACATAATACATAATATGAAGCATTATCAAAATAGAATAGTAACAAACGAAATAGCATAAAAAATATTGTTCAAATTTCAAAACGTCTATGATTGCAGGGAATGAGGCAATGCTTACCCCAATGTCAATCCATACTTCCATGAACTAAACCCAAAACACTAATCACTAAACCATAAAAAGAAATATAAACCCTAACTCAAATATCAAAATATGCACATTGTACATAATATAAAATATTATTAAAATAGAATAGTAACGAAAGATATAACATAGTACATGTTGTTGAAATAGCATAGTACAACTGAGAACTTACAGTATAAATGAGGGCACCTCAACCATAACGCCATCAAGATCTGTAGATTTTAGAAGCGGAGACGTGTGTAGGTAAAAATGATATATGCAACAGAGATTATAGATTTGGAGGTGGTTGTAGTAGCTATGGTGATAGTGGCTCAGTGACACTACAAAAAAAGTCTATTATAATAGATGACTTAAATGAACTGCTATCATAGATGACTTGAAAAATTCCGTATTAACAGTATCAAAACTATACTAAAAGCTCGATAACAAAGCCTCTGAGCGTGTCCACGTTGGAGTGGAAAATCAACCAGTAATATTGCGTCAAACTTCCACGTCATCTTCGATTTATTTATTTGTGGGCTTGGTTTGTTTTCGGCCTGTTAGTTCTGCAGCTCATCCATGTGAAGCCTGTTATTTTATTTCGGCCTGCAAAGTAACCCTTTTTCAATTAAACTTTTTAACTTCTAACAAAATACCGTAATATCGTTCATCGCTTACCTTTCGACTCCCACGATTAATCTTCTCTCCGAATCCTTTCAACGTTTTGCTTCTCACCACTATCTACTCTACAATCCTTTGCATTCAATGGATTCCTTTCACATTACTCTCCATTTGTCTATTTATACATCTCCTCTCTTAGCTTATGTCTTGATTACAATTGATAAGATTCTCTCAGACAATCTTCCCGTTGGAACCCAGAGGAAACGCTCCAGTTTCCAGCGACTGCAAGACCACCAAGAAGACTGTCGCCTCCTCCGTAACTGCGAAACCGAACGGAAAGTCAACTGCTTCCTCCGCGATTGTGATGTAACCTAACGGCAAGACTCATGTTTCATCTGCTATTCCGGTAAAGCCAAACGCTGCGACCGCTCTCTCCTCCGCGCATGGCGACCAAGTGATGTTCTTCAGAGATGTTTCACTTGGCCCACACAAAGTCGAGTTGAAGTTTCGTCTGATTCATTATTGGGAGGCTCGAATCCTCACACGAAAACCCTCATTAGACAGGCGATGCTCCCAATCGACGAAGAGGTTCGTCTACGAAACTTTTTCTACTTTAATATTGCTCGATTGAGATGGTATTTGTATTAATCGTGAATTTCAAATGATATATAGGGAACTGTCATTCAAGGTTAGCCAAAGTGAAAAGATATAACTGGCGGCACAGAATGGAAAGACACAAAAGCTTTACAACACTCGCTTGAGGCTGTAAGTTTATAGAGATACTAATCTCAGTTTCAGTTTCCTTTTATTTTTAACTTTTTGGACTGAGCCTAATCTAATTTAGTTTATGCACTTTGTTGCAACATATTGACCCCTATACATCGGTGTGGACACAATATTTATTTTTACCACAAGTTGCTCCGCTGTCAGAGTAGAGACCCTTACTTCTACTGGTTACTTCTAACCAACTCCTATTCCCATTTATGACAAAAGATTTGAGACGAATCAAGAAAAATAAACTTAGATGCGTGTTTGATTGAAATGTTACATGTTTGATATTGACGAGGGAAAAGAAGTAAACGTTGTGGGGAAGTGCCTTCAATTTAAACTTAAACAACAGTGCATCAATTACACTGGTCTGGTTAGTATCTTTTTCTTTTACCTGCTCCGATAAAGTTGAAACCTATTTCTTTTTGTTGTCATGTTTATGATTTGTGTATATGGAAAGGAAATCTTCTGAGGTTGTTGTGGAAGACAGAAACTCTTCTACAAGAACAGTGGAGAAATTTTGGTGCGCAGCACATCGACAGTGTTATACATTGGGGAGAAGAAGGGTCCGTTTCAACATTCAAGCTTCTTCGCTGGAAGAGCAATGGTGCTGCATGAAGTTTTGTTGTTGAGAATGGTAGTCTTAAAGGCTGCTTGGCTATGGTCCATGCTAGGTTGCAAATTTTAAATTTTAGTATAGTAGATTTTATAAAAAATAGATTAAAGTTTTCAGCGTGCTGCAAGTATTTTTTTATGCTAATAAGAAAATCCTGAAAAAAATGTGTTCAAAAAGCTTAAGGAAATAAATAAGATATTTAAAAAAAATACATTACTCTTATTTGGTTTCAGTTTCAGGTATGGGATTGTCTAATTCTCATGGCATGAGGGTTGGTCTAGGAATGACATCAATCATCAAACTATCATTGTAAATTCTGTGTACTAAAAGAGGTCTTTTAGTCGGATGACTCACACGTTTGATCACCACAAGGACAACGAGCGTCTTGAAGAGTGTCTTATTTGTTTGCTGCAGATAATTTTGAGTATCTTCGGGATAGTTTACTGCATTTGAATGACTTCTCTTGGTTTTGATTATCTTAGGAGGGTGCGTGCAGACTTCCACCTGTCTGTAACTTTGCTACAGGAGACTTCATTGCAGCAGTAGGGAAAATCGCAGAGGCTCTTTCAGATTTAGTGATGGGATCCATCTCGGTTAATCCTGCATCTTAGAAATGGGAGTTGTGTATCCGTCTATGATTCACGCAACAACGCCTGGTGTTCAAGTGGTGAAATTCGGTGATGACGTGGTCAACAATACACTCCACACTCTGTGAGTCTCTGGTTCCTAGCCTTAACATTCATAGTTAGTACCTTGTGCGGTATCTCACGAAACTATCGGTTTTATATAGGCTTCTTGACCTTCTGGAATTTTTTTATTTAAGGAACCTTTCCTTTTGCGTGGAGTTCCATACTTCGTAAAGACTATCCCCAAATTCTAATCATAACACCACCTAGCACCGTGTGGATGAAGACTTACCTCAAAAAGCCTCCGTCAATGATTGAATGGGAATAAAAGATGAGTATGATCAGTTTGGCTTTTTTCGTGTGTTTATGGACGTCTGTATTCATGCTTATTACTATTACAAGCAGGCTATATAGTTTCTGAAAAACCTAATATTATCGATCTAAAGCTTGCTTAATGTTAACAAAGGTTACTTATATACGTGTTGTAGTTAACTTACTCATCTTAAAAATGAGTTGTATTTAACTTCATTTATGTTTTATGTAAACTTATGTATGTTATAATAAGATATACTCGAATTTAATAATATACACAGGTGTGCATACTTTTTTAAAATGACAACAAATGATATTAAAATTGGATAAAATACAATCTTAACTATTTTAATACCTTGTTTGAGAAACCCACAACTATACGAGATTCTAAAATAAGTCAAAACAAGAAAAATAAATTTAGAAAATGTTGAAGTTTTCTCTACTACAACACAAATATATCTCTACTTCTATTCATGTTTATCAATTGAAAATTTCTACTACCAATATTCCATGAACTCTACATATCTGACATTATGGCATCTGTCATGAATAGTTTCTTCAAATATAAGAATCTATAGGCTGCTTTTCAAAAACAAAAGAATCTAAAGTTATGTTTCTATTGACAAAAACATATAATTACAAACCCCTTTATTTTGATTATAGATATAATAATAATAAAAAACTAATTTAATTTTACTCCAAATATTTATGTTTAGTTCTTATAAAAAGTAAATGCCCCTTACCCTAAAATCCTGAACTATATACATTTACATTAAAATACTGAAACCACGGTTAGGTGATAGTTTTGACCCAAAAAATATTAATATATATTTATAATTAATTTATGAACATTATTATTAAAATAGAAATTTTTAAAAATTGGATTCCGTGATCAACACTTAAAAATCTTGAAAGAAAAATAACCACAAATTACCTTCTCCATTTTTTGTTTCATATAGCTAAAATTTATTTTACAAAAACTTTATCACCGGGAGATAATGGAAAAAGTTATTTAAAACTAAAATTATCCATTATACCAATAAGTTAAGCCCAAATATAAGTTGAAACTGGTCAAACAAAAAGTAGGAAAAATAAAATAAAATAAATTAAATACTATGTTTCTTTCTTACTAAATTTTCATTTTGACATTTTTCACACAAAATAAAATATGATTAAATTCATGTTTATCCCTAATAGTTACATATGTTTATGTAATGTTCATTGAGATCTTAATGTATTTTAAGATCACAATCATTTTTTATGATAAATACTAAGATTAAATATGTATAACCTTTAAAATTATATTGAAATTATAAAATGACATAATTTGTATATTAAGAAGAAAAATGTCAAACAATGCCACTTATAAAACCAAATAAACATACAAATACAAATCAAATATAAATATAAAATATTAATTAGGTTCAAACATGATTCTCGAAATCTTATCTAAATCTTAAAAATTATCAACTACTTCAAAGAAAGATAAGAGTCAAGTTCAACAATGAGTTAGAACTACACATTCTAATTGTAGCTAAAAAGATAATAATCGAGAAAACACAGCTATGAACATCTTCCCGGCATCATTTGTGCTGTTTTTGTATTTTAAACTCAGTTTTGGTACTTTAGTAGACTAATTAAAAATTTTATTACAAAAATACGAGAAAAAAATATATGCAGCATTCAAACAACAACAGAAACAGAGCATATATCCCTTTATATACTATATCCTATATAATACATATAAAATTATGAATTATTTTATATTCACATAACAAAATTAATTGTAAATTTTAAAAAGTAATTATCCGCGCGTAGCGCGGAAAGACGATCTAGTTATACTAAAAACTCTTAATACTCCACTCTAAAGCCATCCAGATCACTTAAAAAAAATCATCCAATAGTAAAGCTTTATTGTGCCACGTCAAACTGGCTTCACATTTCACAACATAAATCAGGGCCATTCTTATGGGCTGGAGATACATTTCTAAATGGCCCATCTTTAACCCGTTGAATCGTTGATGGTTAATCGTCTTCTACTTGGTCGTCACCGTTTCGGCTCTCTGTAATTCGCCGTTACGACCCAACTTTGATTAATCAATTATGTTCTTCACACTTTTATATAGAGCTTTCAATTCCTCGACATGTTTTGTTACTCATCGTGTGCAGGGTTTCAGTCTATGTGGATTAATTTGTCACCCGGGAAGCTTCAATAACGCTGCTTGGAAGTTCGTCGTCTTGGATTCTCTTCCTCCTCTGGTACGTATCTCCTTCAATCCAATTTCTCAGATATTCATTGACTCAAATCAACCAGAAAATCTATTTGTTGGTCTACAATCGCGTCGTTCTAATGGTGAATCTAAGTGGGTGAAGGTTGGTCTACAATCGCGTCCTTTGAGCTATTTTCTGAACATTTTTCAGGTTTCCGTTCGACGCCAGAAGTTTACCGGAGATTTTTTTTGGTAATCAGTTACGGAGAGATTTGTCATGGCGTCATCTTTAGTGACAAGATTCACAATCACCAGAGAGTCTCTAGCGGATAGAGAGTTGCTGGTGAAATAAATAAAAAACTTCAAGCTCCAACACGTCTGTTTTGGTAGGGGATCAAAACTGTGAGATTCACAGATGTTAAAATCGTAGGGCTCTTAATCAATCGTAGCTTTTGATTCTTTTTTTTACCTCCTTTTTAAATATTTGATCTAGCGGTTGTAGATGAGTCAAAGAGGCCGCTACACGCTGGGTATGAACAGATTTCTGAGAGAGATGACTGGAAAGTCGACGCCGGCAAAAAGTATTTCTTCACAAGAAACTACTCCACCATTGTTGCTTTTGTAACCAAACTCATGAATGATTGTGAGATCGATTTATCTAAAGTTTCTATCTTTGTGAACAGATATGTAGCTGGAAACGGATTCCATATTATTGGTGCTCACACTGATATAGCCCTTGCCTCAAACTCAAGCCCGTTTCAAAGGTGGAAGCCTTTTTTTTGTTTCTTTGTCAATTCGCATTTTCAGTTTTGTTTTTTTTTTAAATTTAAAATCATGGATTGGTGTTGACAGATAACTAAAGGTGGATGCTTGGAGAGGTTGGTGTTCAAACTTATGGACGCCATTGCTCCTGACTGATGATGCTCGGGTAATTAGCTTGAGCACTGCATATTCTTTGTTGCTGAACCTACAAATTACTCTCAGTGAAGACTAGGCTGCAAATGGTTGAAGTCTATGATTGAGAGAAAACTGGGAATTGAGAAGAAGACACGGTAAAGAATCTTACAGTCTTTAGATTGTGATAGTTGGAATCTTACAGTCTTTAGATTGTGATAGTTGTTTATACTGAGAAAAGTATCAAATTATTAAATCTCAACGTCAAAGAATACAGATCACTCTCTTACACGTATCACGTACGTATTTATGTACTTTAGAGAAACCAAATAGTACTGATATAGATACTGAGGCAGTCAACAAGTAGTACAAATATATATATATATATTTCACGAAAGACATTCCTAATTTTTATATTTCTGTACACACGTTTCATACGGTTCTGTTGATAAACAATACTAATAATCTCCTCCCCATCTTTCATGATTCAGTACCCAAAAACAATAGTCAGACTTTTAGAAGAAAGAGGTATAGAGACTGGTCGATGCCTAGCTATCATCCCTTGCCTGTAAAGCTTCAAGGTTTGTTGGACACTGATGAAGAATACTTTCCTACATTTTTTACAAGTTAAACGAAAAGGTTGAGAATCTGAATCTAATAATGTAAACCCAAGGGCTGAGGAAGCTGATAAGTGACTATGGTTAGATAGATTAGGATATTTTACAATTAGAGTTTGATAGTTTTCTATTTAATAATTGGTTTTAAGTTTTCCAATTTATGTTAGGGTTTTCTATATTCTAAAAGTTGTATCCCTATATAAGGGTTTCTTATTATTAATAATAGACAAGCTTCCAAAAATTAACTTAATCTCTAAGAGAGATTAGGTTAAGAGGAAGTAAGCGTTTTGGTTCATATCAATTTGGTATCAGAGCCGAACGATTCGATGGAAGACAAGAATTACTGGAAATCGTTATCTGTGAGTTAAGCTTATATGAGATATGTGAGTAATGATATGAGATATGAGTTTTGGAATAAAAGTTATGATTTTGATGATTTACTATTTACGTTAGATTAAAGAAGATTTGGATGTTTTCCTTTTAGTTAAGCTTATAGGTATTTTCCTCTTTTAATTAGGTTATGATATCTTGTGTCATAACCTATATAATGGTTTTATATGATTAATAAAGATTCAACTTCCAACAATTAACCTTAATCTCCAAGAGAGCTTAGGGTTAAGGGAAGCTTAGCTATTTATCTTTCTTTTGTTCACGTGTAATCACGGCACCGGTTACGAGATCACAAACAGCTCGTATCAATTTGGTATCAGAGCCGAACGATTCGATGGAAGAGGGAACAAATGTTATGGAGCAACTTGCTATTATGATGGCAAAGATCGAAAACATGGGGAGTGAGTTGAAGAGTGATTTGAGATCCCTAACAGAAAGAGTGAATGCTTTGGAATCACAGCCTTCATCTCCTAAAGCTCAAGATATTAAGAAGAAGGGGGTTCTTCAAGATCGTTCATCGGCTATCAAATTTTCAACAGAAGAGCTATCCGAAGTTGAGAACTTTAGTAGGAGCAAGGGAGGAAAAGCACTGCCGCTACAAGCAGGGGAAGCAGGCACGTCCCTTGGAGGATACCAACGACCCGGTAACTTCAGTGGACCATGGCAGGCACGAGCGGTGGGCAGAGAACGAGGAAATCGTCGAGCTGATGGAGGAGGAGACTGGAATGTCAGACCAATCGGAGCAGCACCACTCGACTATCTTCCAAATCCTGGAGATTTTCGAAACTCGGAGGGGTTACCGGAGAGAGAATATTATGAAGCTCGTGAGGACAGAAACAACAACTTCGAAAGAAGATGTGTGAAGGCAGCCAAAATAGAGTTTCCACCGTTTGATGGGACAACGAATGCTATGGAGTGGTTACAAAAGTGTGATGATTTTTTTTCTGACCAAAGAATATTCAGTGATGACGCAAAAGTCAGACAAGCATCCTTTGTCTTAACCGGACAAGCTTACCACTGGAACCTCAACTTACGGCGATTGGTAACACATAAGCTTGGATGGGAAGAGTTTAAAAGGGTTTGTAAAAGTCGATTTGGAAAAGCAGATGCAGTAAACCCAGTGGGAGAGTTGTCGAATCTTAGGCACACGGGAACAGTGGACGAATACTGTAGTCAGTTTGAAGAATGCTTAAGCCGACAAACAAGACTCTCGGGTGATCAACAATTATGGCAGTTTTGTGCTGGATTAGCTGATAATTTGAGGGAAGAAGTAGAGTATTTACGTCCTGAGACAATTTTTGAAGCAATGGAGTATGCTCGAGACAATGAATACAAGATTGATGGTGATAAACGAGCTAGGACGTTTGGAGGGCATATGGCTCCACTATCTGGACATTTAGTCCAAAACACTTGGCAAAAAATGCTAGAGAAGAAAGATCATGACAAAGAAGTTCATCAGCCCCGAAAAGAGGAAGCAAAACATGCTCTGCAAAAGCAATATTGGAAGAAACTGACTGTAGCAGAAATGGCGGAGCGTCGAGCAAAAGGACTTTGTTTCAATTGCGATGAACTCTACACGCGAGATCATGTTTGTAACCCAGTCCTTTTTCATATAATGCCTGTCAGGAACGGAGATGATCAAGAGGATGAACCATTCGAAGAAGAAGAGTTCGTGGAATATGTTGAAGGAAGAAGAGAAGCTGCTAGAGGCATGCCTAGAGTTGGAGCTTGAGGACAAGCTCCTAGTCGAGGAGGAGAGTAATGATATGAGATATGAGTTTTGGAATAAAAGTTATGATTTTGATGATTTACTATTTACGTTAGATTTAAGCTTCTCATATCATTCCAAAAAAATCATCACACTTTTGTAACCACTCCATAGCATTCTTTGTCCCATCAAACGGTGGAAACTCTATTTTGGCTGCCTTCACACATCTTCTTTCGAAGTTGTTGTTTCTGTCCTCACGAGTTTCATAATATTCTCTCTCCGGTAACCCCTCCGAGTTTCGAAAATCTCCAGGATTTGGAAGATAGTCGAGTGGTGCTGCTCCGATTGGTCTGACATTCCAGTCTCCTCCTCCATCAGCTCGACGATTTCCTCGTTCTCTGCCCACCGCTCGTGCCTGCCATGGTCCACTGAAGTTACCGGGTCGTTGGTATCCTCCAAGGGACGTGCCTGCTTCCCCTGCTTGTAGCGGCAGTGCTTTTCCTCCCTTGCTCCTACTAAAGTTCTCAACTTCGGATAGCTCTTCTGTTGAAAATTTGATAGCCGATGAACGATCTTGAAGAACCCCCTTCTTCTTAATATCTTGAGCTTTAGGAGATGAAGGCTGTGATTCCAAAGCATCCACTCTTTCTGTTAGGGATCTCAAATCACTCTTCAACTCACTCCCCATGTTTTCGATCTTTGCCATCATAATAGCAAGTTGCTCCATAACATTTGTTTCCTCTTCCATCGAATCGTTCGGCTCTGATACCAAATTGACACGAGCTGTTTGTGATCTCGTAACCGGTGCCGTGATTACACGTGAACAAAAGAAAGATAAATAGCTAAGCTTCCCTTAACCCTAAGCTCTCTTGGAGATTAAGGTTAATTGTTGGAAGTTGAATCTTTATTAATCATATAAAAACCATTATATAGGTTATGACACAAGATATCATAACCTAATTAAAAGAGGAAAATACCTATAAGCTTAACTAAAAGGAAAACATCCAAATCTTCTTTAATCTAACGTAAATAGTAAATCATCAAAATCATAACTTTTATTCCAAAACTCATATCTCATATCAGAAGCTTAAACATATCAGACGTCAGACGTGTGCTTTTAATCTGTTCCAGTGAACAGTTTTTGACTTTGGTCGAATTTCTTGGCTTTCATACCTCCTATTAAAACTTGGAGACTGAAGAAAGCACAGACCGTTTATGCTATAGTAGCTGGTGTCTGAGAACATAAAAGGAACATGACAATGAGGTAAAAAAGGTTATGAAAAGAGAGTACGTTGCGACATTGACTTAACTTCTTGCGGAAACAGCCTCCTGACTCAGGAGAAAGATTGGATTAACGTGTTTGTGATGTAAAAGACGTGGAAGATTGGCTACACTTTGAAATGCGCCAGTTTCCAGTGCTCGGACTTTGACTTTTCCGAGTGAGCTAAGCCTCAAGGAATTTTTAATTTGGTTTTATCAAAGTAAATAACAATAACCAGACTAATACCTAGACCACGTTTCAAAGTAGAAGACAGTTTACAGTTTTTCTTTTCTTTCAGCTGGGATGAGACTTGGTTTTAGTTTTTAAGATTTAATAGTATATTTAGATTTGAATAATCATATTCGCATTTCAACCATTTTACATTCGTTCCACTTTAGAATCAGTTACTCGAGTTTGGTTCAAACATGGCTGAGTAGATATTAGATACAAAAACTGGGACTAATAGCTTGAATGGTTTCATGGCTTTCAGGCAACCAGTTCCGTGTTCATATCTTGCATATATTTATAATGAATTCAATATTAAAACTCAATCAAACTCTAATCAGACACAACAACATGTATCTGTTTGTTTTGATTCATTTCTCAATCTGATGCTAAATAGTCATCATCGCTTTAAATCATAACGTCAAGTTCCTAAACAGTACGATAGACTAAAATTTAACTTCATAGTAATGCAATCAGAGTAACTTACAAAGTCAGCAACAGATGTCAATGCTTGATTACACCACTAAAAAAAATTTGATAGTAAAAAGGTTTTGTAGTATTACTCTGTTTTATATTATATGATCTTTTGGTCGTAAAACTAATCAATTTTTATTTAAATATTATTGATAATATACATTTAAATGAGTTAACCAATCAAAAAATGAAGTACTGTATTATTAGTTAACCAAATTTAAGAAAGTTAAAAATATCTTAAAAATATCAAAACATCTTACATTTTTAAATATCAAATTTTGTCTAGAACATTTTATATTATGGAATGGAAAGAATAATATTCAAAATTTTTGAACAAAACAAAAAGAAGTAAGCTATTAGGTTAAAGGAACATTTTAAATAATTTTTTTATAAAGTACAATTATTTAAAAAATATTTTGAATTGCTGCAAATCATAAGTAATCAGAGATATAAAGTTTTCATGGTGACAAGTATATCCCTGAAATATATAAATAATAAAAAAATACAAACTTAAAAGTGCGAGACATACTGATTAATATTTCTTATTTGCATGAAAACTATTATTTGCTTCATTATTAGCCACAAAGTATTACTTTGACACAAACAATGTAAAAATAAAAGACTTCAAAGGAAAAATAAGAGTTCAGTTCAATACATGAGTTAGAGCTACACTCATAAGATTATAATCAAAAAAACATAATTATGAATAACTTCCCGACATCTCGAGAAGTATTTATGTTTCTGAATTCAATTTTGATATATTGTTCCAACTAACAAAAAAAAAATAATACTAAAAATTCGATGAAAATAAACTTTAGGAAATATTCAAATAATAAAAGTTAGAGCTGGAATTCCTTTTATACTATATCCTATACACTAAATAGTTTATAACCACATAAAATTCTACAAATTTTTTTTGTATTCACACAACTAAAAATCAGTGGTAATATATAGTAGCAATTATCCGCGCGTAGCGCGGAAAGCGACCTAGTAATAATAACGTTAGATAAACGTTATAATAGCGTGAAACCTAAAATATCACTTAATTAATGCTATTTTGACAATTAAGTGAGCGGAAATATAAAATTACCGATTCCGCCAATGCTTAACGGAAAATTAGGTTTAAGCTCCAAAACATTATTTAAGTATCGTTAATAAGACTATCAAAGACATATAATAGCATTTTTATAATGCTAAAAAAATCTATTTGAACCCCTAAATCCTAAACTCTAAACTCTAAAATAACTTTTAAAACTCTAATATTTTCATATTATAACTTCAAATCCTAAAATTAAATTCAAAATTTAATCTTCTTAATCTTAAACTATAATTTTCTACACATAAATCTTAAATCAATTCCGAAATCATACGCAAAATGAAGTGCCTAAGTTGAAACCCTAAACCTATCTTTAAACTATAAACTCTAAACATAAACTTTAAAACTCTAATAATTTCATAATATAATCTCAATTTTAAATTTTAAATTTAATATTCTCAATCTTTATCTATAACTTCCAAAAAAAAAATTAAATCTTAAATTTTATATCTAAACACAATATGTAATTTCATCTTTAGTTTTATAACTTTAACTTTATAACTAAACCCTAAACTCCAAACTCTATTCTCCAAACCTCAAATATACGTCAAACCCTATATGTATTAAATCATAAATTATAAATCTACACATATAAATTAAAAATCTTTTCGAAATTTATTCTCAAATTTCACTCTAAATTAAACATTAACTCTATATATTCTTTAAAAGTGATATAATCAATTTATTTTAAATCTAAATCTTAAAATTTAATTTTACATCTGTTTTCCAAATTTCAATTTCAAAATTAAAAAAAATTAAACTCTAAACTCTATTTCATAAATTCTTAACTCTATTTTCTAATACCTAAATACCAATCACAAAGTAACAGGAAAACAATGGATTATGGATACAAAGAAACAATTACAATATCTGATTTGTTAACATAATGTAGCCAATCAAGTTTTAGGAAAAAAGAATGTAGCCAATCACCTTATAGGGTGCAGATCACTCATTGTGTAACTACAACCATTGATAAAAGTTAATCTAACGGCACAAATGCACAGAGATTAAAATGCACAAATGCACAGAGATTAATCTATCGTGATTTTCTCTCTTCCCTCTTACAGTGAAAAATCTGGACTCTCAATCAATCTCTCTTTCTCTTCATACCTTTGCCATCTTATGTTCTCTCTCTCATTATGTAGTTAATTAAATTTAATTTCTCTGTTCTCTGTTTTTTTTTCAGATCGAATTTATTTTTCCTGCCATGAAGTTCACCTCGTCTCCCGCTCCGTAAGCTTACCACCTCACCTCTTTTCGACTCTACTCGCCTCTGTTGAATTCTCCTTGCATCATCTCAACTCTCCTTTGTTCAGTTTCTTCCTTCTTTGACTTCAATGTAAGCGGAGATGGTGAAGCCTCGGAAACTGCGTCGGAGGAGGCGCACAGAAGCTGTAGTGGAGGAGACTCTGAGGCCGGAAGCAGAGACGACGACGTCTCGGGTCAAGGCTTGAGGAGGAGGCCAGGCGCATGACTGTCGTAGGAGGCGCACATGGAGAAGGGCGGCTGGAGTGTTCCTTTTACTAGGTTTAGTGTTTTTATTTGTTTAGGGTTTTCGGTTTAGTGTAAATCGAATTGGATAAATTGTTATAAGGGTCAATTTGCTCAATATTCATATTGGCTCTGACAATTAAGAATATAGCCATACAAAGAAATATGTGTCTTTTTGTGCCAAAATAAGATTTTATAGTCCTTTAAGGAGAGTGAGCGTGAGAATCAGCGAGTGTATTTCAAACGCTCGAACTATATACTATTCTATATATAACATAGATATAGAATAGATTATTGAAAACATAAATGTAAACCCTAAACCCCAAACCCTAAACCATAAACCCCGATCTTAAACCCTAATCCCAAACCTAAACCTTAAACTCAAACCATATATCCTAAACCCAAACCTTAAACCATATACCCTAAACCATAAATTCTAAACCCAAATTCTGAACCATAAACCCAAACTCTAAACCCAAATTATATACCCAAACAATACCCTAAACCCAAACCCTAATCATAAACCTTAAACCCAAATCCTAAACCCTAAACCCAAACCATATACCCGAAACCCAAACCATATACCCTAAACCCAATCCCTAAACCATATATCCTAAACCATAAATCCTAAACCCAAATTCTGAACAATAAACTAAAACTATATACCCTAAACCCAAACTATATACCCAAACCATATACCATAAACCCAAACCCTAATCATAAACCTTAAATCCAAACCATTATCCATTATGTGACTATGTTATACATATTATGGTATGGAAAATTCGACACACCCACAAATTTTGAATATATGAAATTTTCTAAAATTTCTTTAGAGAGAGCTGATGAGTGGCGACGGTGTTGGAGAACAAAACAATGTAACTGATAGTGAGTAAGAAGAATCAAGAGGCAGAGAATGAGATGCAAAATGCAAAAGAAGAAAAAAGAAACGTATCATACTATACTGTAATTTAAAATACAGTATAGTATTATAAATTGAGAGAGAGAGAGAGAAACCCTAAACTCAAATCATAGGCAAAGGCAAAGACAAATAAATAAACACAAATTCATATACCCTAAAGCCAAATCTAAAATCCTAAAACCAAACTCTAAACCCAAATCATATACCATAAACCCAAACCCTAAACCATAAATCCTAAACCCAAACTCTGAACCATAAACCCAAACCATAACCATATACCCTAAACCCAAATCCTAAACCCTAAAACCAAATCCTAAACCCAAACCATATGCCCTAAACCCAAACCCTAAACCATAAACCCTAAACCAAAAGTCTGAACCCTAAACCCGAACCATATACCCTAAACCCAAACTATGAACCCTAAACCTGAACCATATACCCTAAACCCGAACCATATACCCTAAACCCAAATCATATACCCTAAATCCAAACCATAATCCTAAACCCTAAACCCAAACCCTTATCTATTACGTGACTATGCTATACATATTATGGTATGGAATACTCGACACACCCATTAACTTTGTATATATGAAATTCTCTAAAATTTCTTTAGAGAGAGAGATGATGAGTGGCGACAGTGTTGGAGAACAAAATAGTGTAACTGATCAAGTAGTGAGTAAGAAAAATTAGAAGGCAGAGAAGGAGATACAAATTGCAAAAGAAGAGAAAAAAAATGTATCATATTATATTGTAATTTAAAATAGTATGGAACATATGACGCATGATATAGGGATAAGGATTATGAAGAAAATTAGAATAGTTTACACGATGGAAAAAGAGAGAGAAAGATGGATGGAAGAGAAGGAGAGAGAGGATGACAAATAGATGGAACATAACAACAATTCTATTATATATTCCGTAAATAGAATATAATACAAAATATATTATTTGAACATTATATGGTAAAAAAAAAAGAAATATAACACAAGAAGGAATAGAAAAAGATGAGATGAGAAAGAGATAGAAAGAGAGAAAGAAAGAGGAAGATATGGATGTAGATATGGGAGAGAAAAAACATGAGAGATGAAAGAAAAATTATATAATTTATAATTCTATTCTATATTTATAAGTAGAATAACACATAATTATATTATAACTGTATATATTAAATTTTATAAATATATGTTAGTTTTACAAAATTCAAAACATGTCATATACAGAAAAATCTATGTTTTTTATAAATATGTAAAAAATTTGAATAAGTTATTTTTGAACTGATAAAATTAGCTAAAAAGAGATGGGAAAGTGAAAAAGGATAATATAGAGAATATTGTTGAAATATTATAGCCAAGAAGTTCTTATGGGTATAAATTTTTTTTTTTTTTGCTATTGTCATGGCCTGCAATTTCTCTTATTATAAATTGTTGTGTTTTACTTTTTTTTTTCTGGTTTAGTTTTGTAAACCTAAATTTATTTATATAGCAATTTTAATTTAGAGAGAATTGTCTGATGTGCCACACTTTTAGGGAACAATGTGAAGTCAGTACCCCATGGAAGAAAAATTGTATAACGAGGTCTCCTTTTTTCAAAATACCAGCGCTACCCTTCATAATTGGCAAGCTAATGGCAAACCGTTGGCAAGCTAAGGGCAATGATACGTAATGGCAGGTTAATGGCACAGCTTCACGGCAAGATAATGGCAATGATAAAAAAGTTTTCGTTTAATGACAAGGAATTTGTTCTTCTGATTGATCAGCATTTGCTCCTTTGTTGATCTTATAAACCTTTTATATGTCGTGTGCAAATCCTTTTATGATCATCACGTGTTATTTTGGAAATCTTGGTCTCTAATGTTGTCTATTATTGGTTATTGTGTGAGCAGGAATATATAATAATTATTCTTGGTTCAAAATGATAAAAAAATTATTGGGTTATTAGAGACATAAATATAAAAAACCTCTTAAACAAAGATGTTTTGAGGAAGAATTGAGTCCTCCTGTTAGAGGTAAATAGATAAGATAGATAGGTTGACCAAAAAAAGATAAAGATAGATTTCATTTATCTATTCATCAGATGGGCTGAAACCTCTATATGGCCGCATGATTGTTTGAATAGGCTTTATTTTCTCTAATGAGGCTTAGTCACCTGATTGTTAGTGTGGCAAATGTTAACAGCAAAAGAAAGCAATAAATCATCTCAAACCTTGGCAAGCAAACCCTTGGCATCTCCCAGATTAAGCCTTATGTATTCTATTACATTTTTTAAATTATGCAACGAACGAAATAATTTCTAGAATAATTACAATTATTCCTTTTATGATCATCATGATTTTGTCTAATCTAGACACAGCCAGAAATCGGCAAGGGAATAATCACCTTAAACATCGGCAAGTGTTGCTGTTCCCTTCCCTATAAACTACCATTCGCTTTGATGATGTAATAGATGCTTAAAATTCGCTTTGGAACATGTCTTGCTTGTTAAATCACGTAAGAGGCTAAGAATTGTCAATTCAAAAGAGCATTAATAGCTACATTGATTCAATCGATTTTAGAAATTTAATTTGTGAACTAATATATCACAATCATGTCAGAAGAAGAGTAGTATGTGGTCAAAAAAACATCATTAGTTACATAGATTGAATTTTCAAACGCGATTTCTATATAAGAAAATATGATATATAAATTGCTAAACCAATAATATCTTAGTAATAAAATAGTATATTAGGCATCACAAAATCTAACAAATTTGTACACACTAAAAATATTAAATATGCGACAATTTCAATAAAATTCTAACTTTCAGAAACCTAAAAATAAATTAATAACCATAAACCAAAATCTAACAAACCTAAAATATGCGATCAACTGTAAGAATAAACATATAAAATCATAGATGTAAAAGGATAGATGAAACGATATTAGGAAAATTAATTAAAAACATAATTATAAGTTCATCATCCACCATAATTATACAATAAACGGTTGTTAACAACCATAAAATAAGTTCTTAAATTAAACATTACAAAATAAAAGATAACAACATTAGAGATCTGGGAAACCACCACCAAAAGACCTTCACCGAGCTTCATTATCACCGAGATTAATCATACATTTGAGGTTCATCCAACTTGTACCAATCAATAGTAGGAACACTCACATCATTCATCCTGGCTTGAGCAAGCTGAAGATCGGATACAAGTTTCTCCCTCTCATCCATAATAGAGCCAAAGATGGGTTCGAGTTGGTCAAGAATAGAGAGCTTTGATTGAATCTCCACGACATTGAGCTCCTCTTTATGCTTCTCCTGGATAGCCTCCTTTTGCTCCTTCACCAGTGCAAGAATAACCTTGTAACGGAGCTTAGTCTCCATCTTACCATCCATGTGTGCTTCCATTGGACTTTTGAGTTTGAGTTCTTGTTTGTTTGCCATGGAGAGTATCTTGAGCGAGTTCAAAGCAGATAGAAGTAAGCAAAACACATTGAAAACAATTAATATACAAAATGGTCAATAAAATGGTATAAGAAATTAGTACATGTTCGTCAAACATATAAAACTCTACAAAAATGATCTTGATCTTGATCTTAGAGAGAGAATACAGAAAGGCGAGATGTTGTTAGGGTTGTTTATGAGAAGTGAATAATAATGCATCAAAAACACAACTTGATCCATCTTATTATATGTATCACAACTAAAAAAACTAAAATAATATTAATTGTAACAAAGTAAACAGAGAGACACACCTTGATCTTGATCTTAGAGAGAGAATACAGAAAGGCGAGATGTTGTTAGGGTTGTTTATGAGAAGTGAATAAGGAGAGTTTATATAGAAAAGAAGCTTGTAGAAGCTTGTAGAAACGTGTACGTAAAAGATTTTTACATGTATAATTATTTCAGAAAGTATTATGACTGCATTAAAAGTAAATAAATTTTACATAGAAAACCGAAAACGACTTATAATTTGGAACAAATGAACTTCTCTAAAACGACTTATATTAAGAAACGGAGGGAGTATAAACATGTATAATTATTTCAGAAAGTATTATGATGATAATTGTATGGAAATTAAGTGGCTATATACATAGATATGAATAATTATAATAAAATCTATTGTTTAAGGATGTTGTTGTTTTGACCAAAAAAAAAGGATGTTGTTGTATAAGCCCAATATATAAGTTGTATAAGCCCAGTATATAAGCCCGAAAGTTTGCAACTATACTCGACTTATATATAACCACAAAATATAAGTTGTATCAGAAATTAATAGTATATATTGCTGCATTAACTCTCTGACAAAGGTGTTAGGTTAGCATATAAAATACGAGATCCAAGTTTTATTAGAGTAATTGAGTAAGTATTGTAAACTACAGCATGTAGTTTACAAAATTCAATTTTAGTTAATACAGACAAAACAGAGTATTGATAACTATACATATAAAATACGAGATCCAAGTTTTATTAGAATAGTTGAGTAAATATTATAAAATTTAAATCTTGCCATTTTTGGGGTATAGTTTAGGGTTTGGAATGAAGGAAGGAGTACACGTAAACAAATTCTAGAGCTTAAAAACAAGATTATATTCGCATACCGAGATTTGCTGTAGTTTACAAAATAAAAAAAAAAGATTATATTCGCATAAATTTAGATAATTTTATAGCCGATACAAATATAAATAGAAATTTAAATACTAAATTTCAGTTTACCTTTTTATAAGTTTAAGTATTAATATTGAATATTTATTTATTTTGACTTATTTCATATTTGTATGTTTTGACATACTTTAATACATAATTTTTATAAAAAAGTTTGACGTTAATTTTTGAAGAGTTGGCATATCTCGTATTTTATATATATAGTTATCATTGAGGTAGCAATACTCTGTTTTCCTGTAGTTTACAAAATTCAATTTTAGTTATCATACCCCCCGAATATCTACAGAGTATTGCTGTAGTTTAGATCATATGTAAATATAAGATAATTAATCGATTTATGGTCAGTTTAATACAGACAAAACAGAGTATTGGAGAAGAGGGATGTAGCCGAAGAAAACCGAAATACCTGGTCCGTTTTTTCTGCCGATTAGCCAAGATCGTGATCCGCGTGACAAATGTATCAGCCAATCAGAGAGCCGAAGAAAGCCTAGAGAGCTGGTCCATTGATTTTGTTTAATCTAGAGGTTGACAATAATTGCAACTTCAATGGGGTCTTGAAATAGTCATGATTCATCATCTTTAAGTGCAAGAGAAGATTTATGTACAAGTAAACAAATTTTAGAGCTTAAAAACAAGATTATATTGGCATACCGAGTTTTGCTGTAGTTTACAAAATTCAATTTTAGTTAACATCACCCGAATATCTACAGAGTATTGCTGTAGTTTATATCATATGTAAATATAAGATAATTAATCGATTTATGGTCAGTTTAATACAGACAAAACAGAGTAATGATAACTATACATATAAAATACGAGATCCAAAATTTATTAGAATAGTTGAGTAACTATTATAAAATTTAAATTTTGCCATTTTTGGGGTATAGTTTAGGGTTTGGATTGAAGGAAGGCGTACACAATGAGGAAGAATATAAGGCATGTAGAGGAAGAAAACCGAAATATCTGGGCCGTTTATCCTGACCAATAGCCAAGATCGTGATCCGCGTGATAAATGTAACACCCAATCAGAGAGCCGAAGAAAGTCAAGAGATCTGGTCCATCGATTTTTTTCTAAATCTAGCGGTTGATATTAATTGCAACTTGTCTCGACCTTGTCACGAGTCATCATCCAGGTGCAATGGAAGTTTTTCGTAGAAGCAAACTAATTCTATAGGAGAAAATCAAACATCTCCAAGATAGAACCAAACCAAGTTTTTGTCACAAAAATAGCATTACAAGGAAGAAAATGACCAAAAGAAATTTTATTGAAGGGTAAATATGCATTTATAACCCTTGGGTTAATTAATCTGAGACTTAGGGTTTAGAATTAAGGGGTGGGGTTTTAGGCATGTGTTCAAAAGGTGCCATTTTGGTCATTACCCTTTTATTTTTTTAGTGCAATTTTGATGGCAAAAACTTTTTAAAAGGGCTATTTGAAAGATTTGCCCTATAAAATTTAAATGTTTGATGTTTTTGAGTAATTTTTTAAGAAATAAGCTAATTCTTATTTTAGAAAAATGGGTTTAGGGTATGGGGTATAGTTTAGGGTTTGGAATGAACAGACGCGTACACGGTTTGGAGAAGAGGGATGTAGCTGAAGAAAACCGAAATATCTGGTCCGTTTATTCTGCCGATTAGCCAAGATCGTGATCCGCGTGACAAATGTATCAGCCAATCAGAGAGCCGAAGAAAGCCTAGAGAGCTGGTCCATTGATTTTGTCTAATATAGCGGTTGACAATAATTGCAACTTCAATGGGGTCTTGAAATAGTCACGATTCATCATCCTTAAGTGCAAGAGAAGATTTATGTACAAGTAAACAAATTCTAGAGCTTAAAAACAAGATTATATTCGCATACCGAGTTTTGCTGTAGTTTACAAAATTCAATTTTAGTTAACATCACCCGAATATCTACAGAGTATTGCTGTAATTTATATCATATGTAAATATAAGATAATTAATCGATATATGGTCAGTTTAATACAGACAAAACAGAGTATTGATAACTCAATGATAACTATACATATAAAATACGAGATCCAAGTTTTATTAGAATAGTTGAGTAAGTTTTATAAAATGGGTTCTTATAAAATTTAAATTTTGCCATTTTTGGGGTATAGTTTAGGGTTTGGAATGAAGGAAGGCGTACACAATGTGGAAGAATAGAATGCATGTAGAGTAAGAAAACCGAAATATCTGGTCTGTTTATTCTGAGCAATAGACAAGATCGTGATCCGCGTGATAAATGTAACATCCAATCAGAGAGCCGAAGAAAGTCAAGAGATCTGGTCCATCGATTTTGTCTAAATCTAGCGGTTGATAATAGGTTGAACCACATTAAGGCCGATCATCTGGATTCTTACCCAGTCATAAATGTGTATAAATTAATAGGTTCAGCCGAAAGAAAAAATCACAGTTTCTTACCTATATATTACTCAACCAAAAATATGGAAAACAAGCACAACAAAACTCATCACTAACTCCTATTCTTAAGCCTAAAGCAAAACTCAAAAGAAAACTTGATGAAGGTAATAACTCATATGAGTTACTCCTTTGTTTCTTAAAAGAAAGTGCAGCGACCAGTGAACATGGTTACATGGTGGCTCAAATGCGTATACAAATTGAAGCCAAAAAATTAGCTCTGAAAGAAATGGAGGTGGAAAATAAAATATTACTAACGAGTTTAAGCTCTATAGGCGATAATAATATACGTGAGTATATTCGATCCGAACAAGCAAGAATCATACAGAAAAGGAAAGAGCAACAGCAACATCCCCCCACTTCACCAATCTGTTCTTGTACTTTTAAGTTTTCGTAATATATTGTAATCGATACGAACAAGCAAGTCCAATTACGAGTTATCGAAAAAATAAGCAAGTCTTAATATTTGTGTGCGTGAGCTGTTTGATTAGTGTTGATTATTTATGTCGTTCATATCATCTTTTTTTTTTGTACTTTTGGTTACAATCTATACCAGTTTCTTTTATTTTCAAAGTTTGTGTCACATACCATATAGTACATAAAATATGCTATCAGAATATAAATAATTATAAAAAAACCCATCTATGATATGAATCAATCTATTAGGTTGATAAATTCAATCTATTATAAATCTCCAAATCAATATATTATGAATAAATTCCTTTCAATCAATTGTTACGTGTTCCCAACAGCTACTCTTCTATTGATTATCAGCTTTACCAACTACTGACAACAAAATTATAATTGTAGCTTTACCAACTATTTACAAAAGGTTTTTTATTTGGATTAATTGCATGTTGGAGAAGTAGATATTAGGGGTGGCATAAATGGTGTGACCCAGTGTAGTAAATAATTCAATTTATATGGTTAGGTGTATTGGTAAAAGTGTTTTTATTTTGGAAATATGTAAAATTAAATGTATTCTTAATCTGTGTGCATAATAATGTTGTGCTTTTATATGAACTTGAAAACATAGGGAGTTGTAACTAAATCTAAACAAATATTGCAAAAAATGTTATGTATAGATGAGGTGCTTTAATAATTGGGAATCTTATCTTCCAACCAGTAACTCCTGTCGTTCTTATTTTTTTTATAAATGAAACTCATTCTTCCATTATTGTAATTGTACCACTACCACAAATCTCACCTTGCAAAAAAAAAATACAATGGATCCACCAGATTTTCTTTTTGATATCCAATCTTACAAAAGGCAGTCTGAAATCGAAGAAAGATTTATCGTTAACCACTCTAGGGAGCGTCGAAAGAAAATCGAAGATAGAGTTCCATCTCGTAGCAAAACCGAATCCTTTTATTCAAAACTTTTATCTTCTCAGTGATGATATCAATTACACTCACCCTCAAAGCCTTCCAGGTAACTAGTTTAAAAAAAAAAAAAAGTTACCTGGAAGGTTTTGAGGGTGAGTCTAATTGATATCTTTCACTGAGAAGATAAAGTCTTTAATAAAAGGTTTTGGTTTTGAGCCGTCAATCCCACATTTGGCTTGAAAATGCTCGATCACTTCCAGGTAGGTAACTAGTTATTTTTATAAAACGTAAATCTCCAAAATAACATTTAATTTTTTTTATCATAAAAGTAGCATGAAAGATAAAAAAAAACTCTAAAAAAGTAAGCATTTTACAAGCGGAATTTTATATGAAACGTGAAATCATAGAGAGTTGTAACTAAATCTAAACAAATATTGCTAAAAATGTTATATTCTCACGTTATGCTTTAATAATTGAGAATCTTATCTTCCAATCAATAACTCCTGTCGGTCTTATTTTTTTATAAATGAGACTCATTCTTCCATTATTGTATTTGTACCACTAACACAAAAATCTCACCTTGCAAAAAAAATTCAATGGATTCACCAGATTTTCTTTTTGATATCCAATCTTACAAAAGGCAGTCTGAAATCGAAGAAAGATTTATCGTTAACCACTTTAGGGAGCGTCGAAATAAAATCGAAGCTAGAGTTCCATCTCGTAGCAAGAGAAGATATTTCACAGGATATAATGCAGCGGCAAATAATGTCCGTGCTAGATCCGGGTTGCGGGATTCAAATGTCAACCACGAATTACAATCAGATCTGGTGACTTTTGTGCAAAATTTGGAATGTGCCGCGGTTAATGAAAATTTCAAGTGTCTAAACTGAGTACACTGTACTAATTAAGTTACGAGTGTTGTTTTATTTGTTTGGCGGTGTGCTTTTATGTTTATTTTAGTAATTGGTACGTCATTATCTGTATTTTCGTATTTGTCACAACTCTGTCTCTCTCCTTATTTTGTGGATTTTTATTTTTTCTTTAAATTAATATGTAAGTGATAAATAAGAAAAAAACAGATAAACCCGTACCAATCACTCACGTACCCCAACGGGTCCCACAAAAATCGGCTGGGACTATATTCCGAATTAGGGGTGTTTCACGAAGATATTAGCAAGTTCGGACTTTACTCACGTACCACAAAGGGTCCCACAAACATGGCAAAGCTCAGCAAGGCAAACGCAAGCCTAAAAAATAAATCACTGTTGTAAGAGAAAGGGTTTCTTCGTATTGTCTTATCGAAGAGGAGTCTTTTCGACAATCCTATACAGCTTGTTTGCACTACAAACTTAATCATTTCGCTTTTGGGCTTTGGCTAAAGACTTCTAGCGGTTGAAATTTATTTTCATATTGATTCTTATGATGTTAATAATATAATACTAGGTGGGACCCGTGCACATGCGCGGAGTGAAAGTATATGTGAAAAATAGGGGTGTCCAATCCGGATCTTCAGTTTGGTTCTGGTTCTGTTTTTCATTTTTTTGGTATTACGGTTTATAAAAACAGATATCTTTTTAAAATCATATCTACTTTGGTTTGGTTCGATTTATATACTGATAGTTTTTTTTGTTTATTCGGTTTTATACGAAAAGCCATAAATATATTTATCTTTTGTAATATTTTGTGAATTTTACTTTATATGATTAAATATATGTTTCAATAAAACATAAAGATATCGTGGTTTTTAAATAGAAATTTTTTTATTTTACTATTTAAAATAATTAGTAAAAATATTAAATTAATAATAATAATAATAGTTTTAAAGAATAAAAAAATAAAGAATAGTAATTCATTATATTACTAAATAACTAAATATTAGCGCATATATTTGTCAATAAAAGTAAATATTATGTTTTGTTTAAATATTTGGATAGTTAATCAATATATATTTTAACTATTTATGGTATTTCGAGTATCGCTTAGCTATTTTTAAAAATGTGCTTTTAACTATTTTTATATATTTCAAAGTATTTTAGAAAACTTAAGAACATCTTATTTGTATATTCTTTTAGGTATTAAGTTTAAAAATAATTAATATATTTAAGTATATAAATATGGTTCAAATATATTCGAATGCCCGAAATATTCTGGTTCAGATCGGATACGGTTACGGTTATCTAGATAACAAAATTTTGAGACCGTTCAGATATCTAACAAGTTTTGGTTAAAGTTCTGTAATATTTTTTTGGATTGACTTTGGTTTGTTTTTTTTTTTTTTGAATTCAATTTTTTTTGCCAAACCCTATGTTTTTTTATTGTAACAATTTTTTTTTAAAAAGTGATGATGGTTCCTATTGATTTAAATATGTTTGAAAGATAATTTGGCCAACCGTAATTTGACCAGATTCAAAGTTAAGAACAATGTTTCTTTATGAACTATCGTTATTGAATAGTGCGGAAATTCAAGCAGAACGTTGTTAGACTTGCATGGAATGAAGATTATAAAGAAATATGATAACCATCACAAAAAATCCTTGAACTCTAGAAAACATAGCTGATATTAATAGAGGAACATTTTTGATACCCACAAAAAAATTATGACGAAAAGATTAAACTAATATGAAAAATTTAGAACGTCTTTTTGGTATAGGAGAAGAACATGATTAAAAGTTATATCCAGTTTGTAGATTAAATATGTTTGTTTTACTGTTTTATTGGACAACATACGATATGGAGCACGATTGAAACGTCTTTTTCATTTTATTATTACACGTATAAGTGTGGAAAAGTGAGACATGGAAAACGTATAAGTTTTATCACGGCGAGAAAGAGAGAACATGGAAAATATTATAAAACCATACAATTATGTATGTGTATAAGTGTGGACATAAAGTGAGACGAATGGTATTAATTGTAAATCTATACTATATAAAAGTTGAGGCTATAAGCCATTGAGGTTGTCCACATAGGATTTAGAACGACCAATCGTATTACGACAAATCAGATTTTTAATTTTTTTAAATGTAAATATTTCCAAATTCTTTTTTAAAACGAAATTAATATTATATATATAACTTAACCTAAAACAAAATATTAAAATTTTCAGTTTTTATAATTTATTATTTTTAAAATGTTAATATTTCCAAAAATATATTTTAAAAACGAAATTAATATTATATAAATATAACATAAACTAAGAAAATAAATATTAAAATTTGAAAACTTACTTTAATAAATCTATACTATATAAAAATGGAAAATAAATAGAAAATAGCGTCCACGTAAGATTTTAAACGACCAATCAAAATACGACAAATCAGATTTTTAATTTTTTTTAAATGTTAATATTTCCAAATTCTTTTTCAAAACGAAAGTAATATTATATATATATATATATAACTTAACCTAAACATTTTTAGTTTTTTTTACATTATTAGTTTTAAAATGTTCATATTTGCAAAAAAAAAAATTTAAAACGAAATTAATATTATATATATATAACATAAACTAAGAAAAATAAATATTAAAATTTGACAACTTACTTTAATAAATCTATACTATATAAAAATGGAAAATAGAAAAAAAATAGTAAAGTTAACAAAAAAGGAATACATAACATGAATATAAAAATGTCATATTAACATGAATATATAACAAAAATATTAAAATTTGACAACTTACTTAAATAAATGGTAACTGATATAGAAAAATGGAAAATAAAAAGAAAATAGTTAGGTTAACAAAAAAAAAGGAATATATAACATGAACATAAAAATGTCATATTAACATGAATATATAACAAAAAATCAGATTTTTTTAAAAAAAATTTATTATTTTTAAAATTTTTATATTTCCAAAAAGATTTTTTTTATAAAAAAACGAAATTAATATTATATATAACATAAACTAAAAAAATATTAGAATTTGACAACTTATTTAAATAAATGGTAACTGATATAGAAAAATGGAAAATAAAAATAAAATAGTTAAGTTAACAAAAAGGGGAATATTAACATAAATATATAACAAAAACTAAAACATCTAAAAGGGAAATTTACTTAATATATAAAAAAGAAACTTTCTAATAAATGAAGTATTATGTGACTATAAATAGTTGTCTAGAGTTCCAAATGTTTTCAAGATTTACTTTGGGAAAGAGATATATATTGAAAAGAAAAATGATATATTTACGCAATGGTGGCTGCAGTTTCTTCTTTGGTTTTTGATGATTTAAGAAAAAGTTTTAATAAGAATAAAGTTCTTTTTTACCAAAAAAAAAAAGAATGAAGTTCTTGCTAGAGTGATTCACTTTTTGGAAGCACGTAACATCAACAAGGGTGTGCTTATGGGTTTGGAGTTATTTCTTATTGATCAAAAGGTACAAAGAATAAAAATTGAGGCTATAAGCCATTGAGAGCATCCACGTAGGATTTTAAACGACCAATCAAAATACGACAAATCAGATTTTTAATTTTTTTAAATGTTAATATTTCCAAATTCTTTTTAAAAACGAAAGTAATATTATATATATAACTTAACCTAAAAAATTAACATTTTCAGTTTTTTTTAATTTATTATTTTTAAAATGTTAATATTTCCAAAAAAAAAATTAAAACGAAATTAATATTATATATATAACATAATCTAAGAAAAATAAATATTAAATTTTGACAACTTACTTTAATAAATCTATACTAAATAAAAATGGAAAATAAAAAGAAAATAGTAAAGTTAACAAAGAAAAAGGAAATATATAACATGAATATAAAAATGTCATATTAACATGAATATATAACAAAAATATTAAAATTTGACAACTTACTTTAATAAATGGTAACTGATATATAAAAATGGAAAATAAAAAGAAAATAGTTAAGTTAACAAAAAAAAGGAATATATAACATGAATATAAAAATGTCATATTAACATGAATATATACCAAAAAAATTCAGATTTTTATTTTATTATTTTTAAAATGTTTATATTTCCAAAATTATTTTTTAAAAACGAAATTAATATTATATATAACATAAACTAAAAAAATATTAAAATTTGACAACTTATTTAATAAATGGTAACTGATATAGAAAAATGGAAAATAAAAAGAAAATAGTTAAGTTAGCAAAAAAAAGGGGAATATATAGCATGAATATAAAAATGTCATATTAACATAAATATATAACAAAAACTAAAACATCTAAAATGGGAAATTCACTTAATATATAAAAGAAGAAACTTTCTAAGAAATGAAGTATTATGTGACTATAAATAGTTGTCTAGAGTTTCAAAGGTTTTCAAGATTTACTTTGGGAAAGAGAGAGATATTGAAAAGAAAAAAGATATATATACGCAAAAGTGGTTTCTGCTTCTAAGAAAAGGTTTTAATAAGAATGAAGTTCTTGCTAGAGTGATTCACTTTTGGGAAGCACGTAACATCAACAAAGGTGTGTTTATGGGTTTGAAGTTATTTCTTATTGATCAAAAGGTATGAAGAATTTTATTTGGACATTATCAATCTAAAATTTAATAAGATTATTAATTTTAATATATATATTTTTTTTGACTAAGCTTAATTATCTCATCGATCGAGAGGATCAAAGTGCATTTGTTGTGAAAAGAACGATAAAATGAGAGGATTAGGTTTTCTATTTTCTGTGATTTTCTCACCGAACATTTAGTGATTAGGTTTATCTTTAGAATTATTTTTTTTTGGGCAACCTTTACATTATTTATGTTTCTGTCGTAAAAAAATAAGTTTCTAAACCAGAACTATACCATTCCACAAACCAAGAGTAAACCAAATATGAGAAAATCAGGTACTATAAGTGTTTAAAAAATAGTTTTAACTTTTAACACGTTCCATCTAAATCCTTATAACTTCTGATTACAATTAATATATTTGAAATAACTAAACTAAAAATTTAATAGAGAAAATGTCAAATTTATCGAAAAATATTGTTATCACATATATAATTATATCCATTAAACCAATTTAGAAACTTTTCTTATATTTTTGCATCACTTTTGATATCTGCTTATAAGATTTGTAATTAGCTATCAGAAAAACACAATCATAATCGAAATATATATTAAATAAAATAAATAATTATAAGTTTAAAATATATTTACTGCTCCAATTTTTAATAAGACCCAGAAAAAAATAAAACCAAATAACTTAGACACACACGATCTGAAAAGTAATATCGAATTCGAACCAAAACTACTAAAATATGAACAGATCTAAAACTTTGCTATATAGAGAACCAAAACTAAATCTGACTCCAACCAAAATATTTCAAATATGCGAAAATATCCTATCTAGATTTATTTATTTAGATGTATTAATTATTTTTAGGCTCAATATCAACAAATCTAAATATATAAGATTTTTTTGAAATTTCCCAAAACACCTAAAAATATGTTAAAGAATCAAAAATATATATCCAAAGTAGTTAAACAATACTCAAAATATTTGAAATTTTTTTTGATTCTCCATTCAATACTCAACCAAAACCATTTTATGTTAAGTTTAAGTATTTGATATAAATTATTCAAATTTATATATTATATTTTTTTTTTCATTTCAATTTGTTTAGGAATAAGTGTATATGAATTTAAATTATTTTAAAAATAGTTTAAACGGGTTATAATCTGAATTAAACCGCAAAAAAAATTCGAACAAAACTCAAATTAAATTTTATAAATACCCGAATATAACTTAAATATTTAATCTCAAAACTCTAAAACCGAATAAACATGTGAACGAAATCGAACGTCCAACTTATAGTTTTAAGGAAAGAACTTATAATCAAAAATTATTTCACAAATAATAGTATAGATTGTAAAGAGTATACTTATATAGACAAAATAAAAATAAAAACTAAATGTTTTTTGATATATTTTCATAAAGACAAAATTTATATAAATTAGTTATAGTTTTATATTTTTAAAAACGAATAAAATATTATTAACACAGACTCGCGCGTAGCGCGAGTGAAAAACCTAGTCTATACTATTAAAAGTACAGTTTTGAAGCACCAGGGAGCGTCCACATCAGCGTTAAATAATAGCTCCTTTTAGGACACGTGGCATTATACATTTTTCAATCAATATGCAATATAAAAAAATAGAAATATTACATTTAACATTTATATATAGATTGTATAGTTTTACATTTTTATACGAATATCCTAAAAAATACATCGCTATAAAACCTAATATCCTAACAACATCCACCTCACACCGATCAAAGAAGACAAAAGAAAACTCCAGCAGAGAAACAATGGCTCCACCATCAACCATTGATTCTGTGATTGCTTCACAACTTTTGAGTTGACAATTTTATTGTAATTCTTTTCTTCAGGATCTGGTGAAGCTCACATAGGCAAAAACAGCAAAAACACGAGAACAAGATAAGCATTCTTGATGATGTTAACGGCTTATAAACCGGGAAGGTTAACATTGTTGCTTGTGGCTTCTGGGTGTGGAAACCAGACTCTGTTAAAGGCCTTATCATGTGGAAACAACTCTGATAACTTTTAGCCTGATTCGGATTAATATACTCGAATATACTATTATTTCAGAGCTTAACCTTTCAAAAGACCGGAAAATCAGAGCACTGTTCACAAAAAGGTAACCTAGATTACATTCAGTTCTACTATATATATAGAATCACTGTGATATGTGGCTATTTACTATAGGGAGAATCTACAGCCCTGTCACTATTTACTATATAAGAATCACTGTTTGTGCTCTATGACAGCATTGACAGGTTCACTACTTTGTGGCTATTTACAAATCAGTTTTGTTTGGACTATCTTCAGAAAGGTAAATAAGTAAATCAAATATACTGAAAGCTAATAGACTGTTTGCATGTTTTGCTGATAATTCCATAGAAAATGAGTAAACGGGTAACTAGCAGGCCCTAATACAACTTTATACAATGTTGAAAGTCGACTAAAAACCAAAACCAAGTAAGGCTACATACCTGGGTTTTACCGATATGCAAAACTAGAAGGTGGCTAGCCTTCCAAAGAACATGAACAAAAAGTATTAGATATTTGATTATGTTTTGCAGTTTTTTTGGACGCATTACGTAGCAAAAGAAATTCATAGAACTGATTCTTCAAACTTGCATATCCATCTTTGCTTATTTTTCATTACTTTGCTTCAAAGCATTTATCTTCATTTTTTTTTTTGATATTTTATAAATTTTTAGTGTGATTATCCACTTACTCTTGCCACCTTTTCATACAGTCTTCATCATATTTCTCTGCAACAGCTGAAATAAATCATGATGCATTACAGCCTATGAGGTCTCGATCGTGAAACAAAATATTCTCTTAACCATTGGTGCAAGAAAGATGTGACAGAAATAAAATCAGATTGACTCATTTTGAAGCTGGTGCAAGATGGTGTTATAAGATATTCAGAACGATGTCAATGCAAGTCAGTGAGAGAATGCAGAGAAACTGACTTGATCAGATTAGAACATCAGTAACTCAAGATTTTTTTGTTGCGGCTCTCATCAATGAACTCATTCGATCTATATTATCTTAAAAGCTATGAACCAAATAAAGCCTACATATTCAAGTTTTATCAGTCAAGCATAGTACATAACATAATGAACGTGGCGTTAGCGTCACACTTAATTATATTATTTGTCCGTTGGTTTCTTACACCCAGAAAACTCGTGAGGATGACATTGACGTCAGGCCTTCAGGGCAAGGATATTTGTTGTATTTGGTATAACCAATAAAAATGACACAAAGTAAAGATATATAAGTAGATTATATAAGTGCTCTAATTCTAATGTACAAATAGATCTAAGCATGATAGGTCTCTCGCTAATGTAATTTGGCAATTTTCATGTGAGATCCAGTTGTTTACATAGCTAATTATGAGAGTTATGTACTAAATAATGAAGCAACAATGTAAGGTGGGGATAAATCATTAAAGTGGTTGCCGAACTGTATACTAATCTGTGTTTATGGTTGACTCCAACCATTGAACATGAAAGGAAGGTCTTAAGCACCACATAAGAAGTAAATCACAAGATTCATTCACCACAGAAGAAGTAAACATAGGAGTTGACTACAATGTAAGAAGAAAACTAAAGAAATAATTTGTCAAAAAAGAAAAAAAAAACTAAAAAAGAATTTGTAATGGGAAGATTAAAAAAGTATCTACGGCCGGGTTTTGTATGTCCCCGAAGGTTCAGTTTGGTTTTCATTACCAAAATGGTATAATCATGGTGCACTTAGTAAAATACAACTAGAGAGACATAATGATATACTTCAGTTCAAAATTAGTTACTCAAAGGTTAGCAAATTCGCAGTTACATTATGAAGATTTTTTTTTTTAACTGAGAAAAAAGATAAAATTTTCATTGGGATCATTGAAGCTAAATGTGTACAAAACTATTTACAATATATGAATAAATATGATTTTATATGATTCCAAGTGTTGATTATAACAACTAAACTAGATTTTGACATTGCCTGCAAGAATAATTAAAGTGATACTCTGATTTTTTAAAAACTCCATCTAATTAAAAATAAACATATACATAACAAACTTTTAAGGGATAAAATTCTTGAGCCCTCATATTCTAGATGAAGATTTTAATTCTCGATAAAATTTTATTTGTATGCGACTAGGTAGATAATGAATGTGTTTTTCTTTTTAGAATATACAAAATTAAAATTTTAAATTTTAAAGTATTTAATTATTTATATTTTATTCTTTATCTTTGTAGATGTTATTGTTAAGAACTAAATAATAATGTAGTCATGCATTTAAAAAAAAAATTATTCAGTTACTTATCACTATGTAAAATAAAAAATAGAATCTTCTTGAAAAATATAGTTGGTTATAATATATATTTAAAGAAATATAAATTCTCTACAATTTAGTTTTAATACTGAGATTTAACTCTTTCCACACAAAACAAAATTGGAATATTTTAGAAAATATATGTGTTGAGTGATATATTAGAAATTTAAGATGGTGATACACAAGCTGACAAAAAAAGATGGTGATACACAAAAATATAAAATACAAACTCCTAAGAAAGTAATCAAAATAAAAACTCTGGTAATGAACCAACATAAGTGTGAAAATAAACTATAGAATCAATTTTATAACTAAGTTTATAAACATTTTAAATTTAGTATTAAACCAATGTTGATGTCATTTTTTTAAGGTTGTTTTACAATGGGCAGCAGTCATGAAAACATTGTAGTAACTGACATCAACTCATTTTAAATTCTAAACTCACAAATGTTTTTAATACTTTAATATTGAACTATATCGTAAGTTAAAATGTAAGTTTAGTGATCTAAAGTAAAAAAGTATAATTCAGTTAAGACTAATAATATATTTTCATAATAACTTACTTTTTTTGTCATCATTTTCATAATAACTTACATATGTAAGATATATAATTATTTTGGATAATAACTAAGGTTTAACAAATTATTTACTAATTTCACATTTTCTCACCATCATATACATATTTTAGATTGTAAAAATAATAAACTCATGATAAAAGTTCACTCATATTTAAATCAATTTACTATTTATATTTTTATAACATAGATTAAATATATGTTTAACATATATATATATATATATAATATATATATATATATATATTAAATAAAAATATATACAATGATATTTGTATAAGCCCGGACGTAGGCAAAAAAGTGGAAGAATAAGACTATTCAGATTTTTTGTAAAGGTTGGTGGTAATGATAAGTAAAATGTTTTCATGGGAAACCTCTCTAAAAAGATTTCTCGAGTTTCTCTTGATCTCATGTTGGAGCTCTATAGGGTGTCACATCATCGAATTTTTTTTTTCAAAAGATGCCACGTGGCATTAAGAAAATAAGTAAATAAATATACAATAAAAGAAATATAAATATAACATTAAACATCTATCGTAATATTATCAGTTAATATAAAAGCAAAAAAAAATAGAATAAGTAAATATACAATATAAAAATAAAAACAAGTAAATATGCAACTAAAAATGAAAAAAAAATCTGAATTAAACAATAAAATATACAATATGAGAAATAAAATATTATATTAAACATCTATTGTAATATTAGAATAAGTAAAAAAAATTAAACAGTGAAAAATCTATAATATAAGAAATAAAAAATTACATTAAACGTAATATTCTGATTTGATATAAAAGCAAAATAAATTAAAATAAGTAAATATAAATTAAATATCTATCTGAAAATATATAGTAAAATAAATAATAATTAAATATATAATATAAAAAATAAAAATGATTAAACATCTATCATAATATAAGAATAAAACCAAATAATAAATAAATATACAATCTAATAAATAAAAAACTACATTAAACATCTATATGAAAAATGTATAGTAAAATAAATACTAAGTAAATATACAAAATAAGAAATAGAAAATTACATTAAACATCTTTTGTGATATTACCATTTGATATAAAATAAAAAAATTAGAATAAATAAACATACAATATAAGAAAAATAAATAATAAATAAATATACAATAAGAAAATCGAAAATTACATTAAACATCTATCTGAAAAATATATAGTTTTACATTTTATTATTTTCACATATTTGTATGAGTAAATTACAATATAGGAAAACGTAAATATACAATACAAGAAATAGAAATATTACATTAAACATATATCGGTAAAAATAAAATAAGTAAATAAACAATATAAGAAAAAATAAATAATAAGTAAATATACTATATAGGAAATAAAAATATTACATTAAACATATATCATAATAGTATGATTTGATATAAAAGCAATAAATTTAGAATAAGTAAATATACAAAATAAGAAAAATAAATAATAAGTAAATTTAAAATATAAAAATTGAAAAACTATACTCAACATTTGTCTGAAAAATTATAGTAAAATAAATAATAAGTAAATATACAATATAAAATATAGATAGTACATTAAACATCTATTGTTATATTAGATGCATAAATAAACTATATAATAAAAATAAATATTAGTTATATGTACAATATAAGAAAGAGAAAACTATATTAAACATCTATGTGGAAAAATTATAGTGAAATAAATATACAATATTAGAAACTGAAATATGACACTAAACATCTATGGTAATATTATATTTGATATAAAGAAAGAAAATCAGAAATGAGAAACAATAGTAAGCATCTATCTAAAAATGTATAGTTTTTTTTACAAAGGAAATATGTGTAAATATACAATATGTATAGTTAGATACGTTTACTATATGTTACTCCTTGTGATATTGTTTTCTATTTCTATTAAAAAAATATTAATTATATGTACAATAATTTTAATGTAAAAAATATGAAAACTCTCTATTATGTAAACCATAAGTACAAAGCACTTATGTATTCATACAAACATTCAAAAATATAACGTGAAAAATAGATATATAGTTAACATTTGAAAATAAAAATTCATAAAATACAAATAGAAGAAATCATCAAATAGTGTCCACGTCTGAATACAAATCCCAATTCCGTAAA
The DNA here is from genome assembly GCF_000801105.2 of Raphanus sativus. Lineage (NCBI taxonomy): Eukaryota > Viridiplantae > Streptophyta > Magnoliopsida > Brassicales > Brassicaceae > Raphanus > Raphanus sativus. The sequence goes on from NC_079519.1 coordinate 12,175,338, forward strand.
AGCCACATGGCTTACATTATAAAATAATAATAGGTAAATATGCAATAGAAAAAACAGAAATATTACATTATATATCAATTATAATACATTCGATACAAAAGCAGAAAAAGAATAATTAAATATACAATATAAGAAACAAAAAATAATAAATACAAAAAAATACTACATTAAACATCTCTATAAAATGCATAGGTTTACATTTTTAAGTAACTATACAATATAAGAAATAAAAATACAAAATTAAACATTTATCTGAAAAATGTATAGTTTTACATTTTTTTGTTATTTTCAAATATTAGATGAAAAACTGCTTATCTCTCTCTCTAGCACATCATTATAAATGTTTTTGCAATGAAACAAGACTCATCCTGACTCATTTGAAAAAACGAGCTATCGAAGGTGAAATAGTCACATGTACACATGTTGGTGAAAGAATATCACTCCCAAAAAATCATTTTATCTCCAGTAGTCTCAGACCACTAATTCATACTTAATAGAAGATAATTTCTAAAAAGAGTATGCAATACAATGATGATCATAAACAAAAGAAACATAAAAATAAAAAAATAGCATTATTCAATCCTACGGTTATAGCGTTTGCAAGTGCGACGGAAATATAGAACAAACAGTACTGCATTTTGGATAAAAATATATGTTTCCAAACCAATAAGATGAAGAGATTGGCTAGAAAAAATATGAGAATATTATCATGCACATGATTGTTTTCAGTCCTTTCAGCTTACCACAGAAATGAGTAAGAATCATTCTTACCTAAAAACAAAAAGAAAAGAAAATATATCGAGTTACAACTTTTTGGAATAATTGTAAGGTGTAATGAACAATAACTAAAAAATCAAGTCAAGTCCTAAAATCGCTACCCAACGTAAGTAACGGTTATTAGTTAGATATGTCTTATAAATTTGAATAAACTTTGAAAATTTATATTTTATAATTTGTAATTTGATCTGTAAAATGATTATATTATGTTTATATAAGTTTATAATTTGTAAAATAAATAGACAAATTTGACTTGATAATAATTAATTTATTTTTTAGATAGAAAGGAAAATAGTTTAAATATATTTAAATTATTTGTATATTATTGTCCCGCCCGTAGGGCGGGTTTAATCTTAGTCTATACTAATAAAAGTACAGTTTTGAAGCACCAGGGAGCGTCCACATCAGCGTAAAAATCTTTCTTTCGAAAGATGACACGTGGCATTATATATTTCTAAATTAATATTTACTATATAAATAGAAATACTACATTAAAATATATATAAAAATATATAGTTTTACATTTTTATTAATTTAAATATATTTTTATGGAAATATCCTAAAAACACACGTCGCTATAAACCCTAATATCTTAGGAACATCCACCTTACACGATCAAAGAAGGGTTCAAAGAAAACTCCAGAGAAAAAAAAAACAATGGCTCCACCATCAACCATTGATTCTGTGATTGCTTAGCAACTTTTGAATTAACAACTTTATTGTATTTCTTTTCTTCAGGAACTGGTGAAGCTCACTGGCGCAAAAACACGAGAACAAGATAAGCATTCTTAATGACGTTAACGGAATATCTTAGGAACATCCACCTTACACGATCAAAGAAGGGTTCAAAGAAACTCCAGAGAAAAAAAAAACAATGGCTCCACCATCAACCATTGATTCTGTGATTGCTTAGCAACTTTTGAATTAACAACTTTATTGTATTTCTTTTCTTCAGGAACTGGTGAAGCTCACTGGCGCAAAAACACGAGAACAAGATAAGCATTCTTAATGACGTTAACGGCATATAAAACTGGAAACTCAGGCCTCCACGGTATTTGAATCACTAGATTCATTTATTTGTGTATCTTCTAATGCTTTGGGTTTTCTGTCAATTTTATGATGTTCATATAACATCTTCAACATATATGTCTTCCTCATCGTCATTTATTTTACCCATAATTGTTTCTCATGCTAAAGCTAACTAATTTCTGCAATATAAACTGTCCTTTTGATAGATTCCTTGAATGATATTGTGCATGGGCTGAGAAAATTTCAAAGCTTTTAATGTATTGTTGGCAGGCTTGATGACAAGAAACATAGAAAGGAATTCATAATAGAAAGAAACCTGTCTTTGGAGGAGAAAGTGCAGTGTCAGCATTGGATGTTTTAATGCGCTTTCAATCAAAAGCAGAGCATGACGAGCTACTCCATAATCTTGTGAGCGAGTACTGCATGGTGAAACCTCCCAAAGATCTCAAGGTAAGGACATTACTACTCTTGATATGTGCATTTGGTTGTTTGATGTGTCAGACGTCGTCTTTTCTGATCCGGTGGTGTAGTTATTTAGTAAGTATTAAGGCGAGAAGCCACGTGATAGTGTTTCCATTTGTTTAACAATAATATTAAGATTGGTTGTCTGTAAAGGAAGAATTTTGGGTTTGTCTGGTGGTTTTTAAAGGAGAAGGGAAATAAGGGTTTTGTGGTTTTGGGTATGGAAGATAAGATTATGACGTTGGATCCGAAGAAAAGTGAAGAACGTAGCGAGCTTGAAGCTGTGTACGCCATTGCATCTCTGCTTCCTCTTCTTTGTGTGTGTGTGTGTATGTGTGAGAGAGCTATTAATGAGAAACAGAGAAGAAGAAATTCATCTAGGTATATGCAACATTCAACAAAATAAGGTAAACCAACTAAATATAGAAAAATCATTGTGTTTGATTGTAGTAACTACTAACCAGAGTAGCTTTACTGTGTTTTTTCCACAGAATGTTGGAAAAGCTGTACTAGGGAGCTATTCAAGGGTACTTTAATTTCTGAATCTTAACATATTTGTTTGGATTGATCATGTTCCCTACGTACACAAAAACATGAAAGGTAGTGAATAAGTTGTTATATGCTTTCGACTTAACTTCTATGTTTTTTCTTCTCTTCATATCCTCATCCAGTATTTAGATCAATGTTAATGTTAAGTTTTTTGTATATCATGGGATTTTCTTTGGTTGAGCCCAGCAGCAGAAGATCCCAAGGGTTGATCAAGTGTAAGTGCAGTTGGCGGTAAAAAGAGATATGATAGTCTAACAACAGCATATGAGGTGAGATAAATTTATATTTCTTTCTTTCATTTGTGTTATATTTCTTTGTAGATATTTAGATTTTTACTGGTAAATTTTTTAACATAATTCAAATTTTACGTTAGGATATCAAATATAATTAATTTTGGATCCAAAAAATAATCCAGTACCCACTATAAATTTTTGTTCATGAGTTTATTAGATTTGTTATACAGTATGATGTAGTATTTTATTTTTTAAGAAAACTATTTTTATTAAATTATTCATTGTAAAAGTTATGTATTGTATGGTAATCAATTTTCCGTTGATTTATATTAATTATCTTAATAGAACAACATATAAACAAATATGTAAACATTTTGGTTTTTATATTTATACTATTATAAAGGCAGAAATTGATAGATATAGTTATATAAGAGTCAAAATAGAATAATTCATCTATTAAATATTGTCTCACATTGACTTTAAAAGTTAAGATGGTTTATAATAAAAGGGTTAAGTACATCCTTTTTAAAAATCAAGAATATTTTATAATACAAAATTCTAGAGTATTGGTGATTTGATAAATATTATTGTTTTGATTGCCACTTCCAAAGATCAACTATTACACAGTCTTAGCAAAACAACAAAAATTATAGTACCTAAAGTTAAAAAATACTTTTATGTGAAGATTAATACAATTTTCATGCATATATTTAAAATTTACTTACTATTGCATTTCTCTTAATATTATTTAAAATATATAAATTAGGGATTTTAAATTATTTTAAAATCCAGCTCGTAGCTATTTTATTTCAAATCTTAACTATATAACTATTCTTTTAGATGTTGTATTATTAGTATGTTTTGTGTGAATACAAGAGTACTTTTTATTTTGGTTTAAGTAATAGAAAATTTTCATATTTTTAAGTTAAAATTATTGTATTTAATGTTGATTTGAGCATATTTACGATGTTTTAATTTTTGTTGTTGTTCTTATGCTTAACCTAAGTGATATTGGTGTGCTTAACTATTTATTATCTTTTTCTAGAAATAGAAAATAATGGTACAAGGAGTAACATATATTTAATTCAGTTAAGATTAATAAGATATTTTCATAATAACTTACATATGTAAGATATATAAATATTTTGGATAACAACTAAGGTTTAACAAATTATTTACTAATTTCACATTTTATCACCATCCCATACATATTTTAGATTGTAAATAGAATAAACTCACAATAAAATTTCACTCATATTTAATTCAATTTCCCAATTATAATTTTATAACATAGGTTAACTATATGTTTTAAAAACATATAAATATACATATTTAAATAAAAATATATACAATGATATTTGTATAAGCCCGGGCGTAGCCCGGGCAAGATCTCTAGTCTATACTATTAAAAGTACAGTTTTGAGGCACCAGAGAGCGTCCACATCAGCGTTAAAAAATTCTCCAGAAGATGCCACGTGGCAGTAAAAAATAAATAGAAGTAAAATAGACAAAAAAATAAAGAAAAGATGATATTAACAAAAATATCATGTTTGAAAATGTAAATATTTCCAAAATAACTATTTTTAAAAACGAAATTAATTGTACATATATAACTTAAACAGAAAAATCAATTTTAACATATGAAACTTCACTTAAAATGCTAATTATTAAAATTAAATGGAAAATTACAAAAAGAAAAAATAACATTAACAAAATATAATGTATTCTTAAGTATAATATAGCCAAAGTACATTAAAAGGATAAATTAATATTAAAGTAACAAAACAATAATGAAATGTTTGATAATTTTGTGAAAAGGAAAAAAAACTATATTTTATATGTATATAAAATATAATTATTAAAATTAAATGGAAAATTATAAAAAGAAAAAATAACATTAACAGGCTCTAGGGAACGTCTACATTAGCGAAAAAAATTATTCCAGAAGATGCCACGTGGCAGTAAAATAAATAGAAGTCAAATTGACAAAAAATAAACAAAGGATGATATTAACAAAAATATCATGTTTGAAAATGTAAATATTTCAAAAATAAATATTTTTTAAAACGAAATTAATTGTACTTATATAAATTAAACAGAAAAATCAATTTTAACATATGAAACTTCACTTAAAATGCTAATTATTAAAATTAAATGGAAAATTAGAAAAAGAAAAAATAACATTAACAAAAATATAATGTATTCTTAAGTATAATATATCCAAAGTACATAAAAAAGATAAATTAATGTTAAAGTAACAAAAAAAAAATGAAATGTTTGATAATTTTGTGAAAAGAAAAAACTATATTTTATATGTATATAAATAAATGAGGTGCTTTTTTATATGTGGCAGTAAAAATAAATAGAAGTAAAATAGACAAAAATAAAGAAAGGATGATATTAACAAAAATATCATGTTTGAAAATGTAAATATTTCCAAAATAAATATTTTTAAAAAACGAAATTAATTGTAGATATATAACTTAAAACAGAAAAATCAATTTTAACATATGAAACTTTACTTAAAAATTTAATTATTAGGCTCGAGAGAGTGTCAACATCAGCAAAAAATAAAACTTCTATAAAATACCACGTGGCAGTAAAAGTAAATAGAAGTTAAATAGACAAAAAAATAAAGAAAGGATGATATTAACAAAAATATCATGTTTGAAAATGTAAATATTTCCAAAATAAATGTTTTTAAAAAAGAAATTAATTGTACATATATAACTTAAACAGAAAAATCAATTTTAACATATGAAACTTCACTTAAAATGCTAATTATTAAAATTAAATGGAAAATTACAAAAAGAAAAATAACATTAACAAAATATAATGTATTCTTAAGTATAATATAGCCAAAGTACATTAAAAGGATAAATTAATATTAAAGTAACAAAGAATAATGAAATGTTTGATAATTTTGTGAAAAGGAAAAAAAACTATATTTTATATGTATATAAAATATAATTATTAAAATTAAATGGAAAATTATAAAAAGAAAAAATAACATTAACAGGCTCCAGGGAGCGTCTACATTAGCGAAAAAAATTATTCCAGAAGATGCCACGTGGCAGTAAAAATAAATAGAAGTCAAATTGACAAAAAATAAACAAAGGATGATATTAACAAAAATATCATGTTTGAAAATGTAAATATTTCAAAAATAAATATTTTTAAAACGAAATTAATTGTACATATATAAATTAAACAGAAAAATCAATTTTAACATATGAAACTTCACTTAAAATGCTAATTATTAAAATTAAATGGAAAATTAGAAAAAGAAAAAATAACATTAACAAAAATATAATGTATTCTTAAGTATAATATATCCAAAGTACATAAAAAAGATAAATTAATTTTAAAGTAACAAAAAAAAATGAAATGTTTGATAATTTGTGAAAAGAAAAAAAACTATATTTTATATGTATATAAATAAATGAGGTGCTTTTTTATATGTGGCAGTAAAAATAAATAGAAGTAAAATAGACAAAAATAAAGAAAGGATGATATTAACAAAAATATCATGTTTGAAAATGTAAATATTTCCAAAATAAATATTTTAAAAAACGAAATTAATTGTAGATATATAACTTAAAACAGAAAAATCAATTTTAACATATGAAACTTTACTTAAAAATTTTAATTATTAGGCTCGAGAGAGTTTCAACATCAGCAAAAAATAAAACTTCTATAAAATACCACGTGGCAGTAAAAGTAAATAGAAGTTAAATAGACAAAAAATAAAAAAGGATGATATTAACAAAAATATCATGTTGAAAATGTAAATATTTCCAAAAATAAATGTTTTTAAAAAAGAAATTAATTGTACATATATAACTTAAACAGAAAAGTCAATTTTAACATATGACACTTCACTTAAAATGCTAATTATTAAAATTAAATGGAAAATTAGAAAAAGAAAAATAACATTAACAAAAATATAATGTATTCTTAAGTATAATATATCCAAAGTACATTAAAAGGATAAATTAATGTTAAAGTAACAAAAAAAATAATGAAATGTTTGATAATTTTGTGAAAAGAAAAAAAACTATATTTTATATGTATATAAATAAATGAGGTGTTTTTTTATATGTGGCAGTAAAAATAAATAGAAGTAAAATAGACAAAAAATAAAGAAAGGATGATATTAACAAAAATATCATGTTTGAAAATGAAATATTTCCAAAATAACTATTTTTAAAAACGAAATTAATTGTACATTTATAACTTAAAACAGAAAAAATCAATTTTAACATATGGAACTTTACTTAAAATGCTAATTATTAAAATAAAATGGAAAATTAGAAAAAGAAAAAAATAACATTAATAAATATAATGTTTTTAAGTATAATATATCCTTAGTACATTAAAAAGATAAATTAATGTTAAAGTAACAAAAAAATAATGAAATTTTCTACTTTTTATGCGCCTAAATCATGAAACTTTATAATATATAAAATATTGGTATTTTTATAAATAGTCATCAATTTTTTTATTTTTTGTAACTAATGATGACTCTCTACAATAGATAACATTCTTATAATTCATATGGTTATTCATGTTTCTTATTGGTTTTCTAGATTTTTCATATACAATGAAAGAAATGTAGTAATTGGCAGTATCAGAATGAGTAATAGATTGTTGTGTATTAGTTACAGTATATGATGAGTATAGTAGGATCTTTGATGTTTGAGTTAAGAGTTACATGTTGGTTATTTTAGAACAGTCTGGATTACAATGTAATAAAGCTTAGGTTAGACAACTTCTAAATAAGTTTCAAAGACATTATTTTCAGTGTTTCAAACCATGTGAAAGTCTACACAATTGGGAGTGAAATTACAGGCTGTGATAAAAATCTGGAAATCTATACTAATAAAAGTCGCCTACAAAGAACGTTCACATCAGCGAAAAAACTTCTCTTGAAAGATGATACGTGATATTATTACCAAAAATAAATAAACAAAAATTAAATATACAATAGAAGGAAAAATAAATAATACGTAAATATATCATTTGAGAAATAGAAATATTACATAAAACGTATATCTGAACTGCAAATTTAAATAAATAATAAAATAAATATTCAATATAAAAAAATAGATAATAAGTAAATATATAATATAAGGAAAAGAAATATTACATTAAATTTCTATCTGAAAAATGTATAATAAATAAATATACAATATAAAAATAGAATTTCGAGGCTCCAGAGAACATCCACATCAGTGGAATGACTTCTCCCGAAAAATTACACGTGACATTATTACCCAAAAAAAAGTAAATATACGATAGAATAAAAAATAAATAATAACTAAATATACCATTTAAAAATTTTAAATATTACATTAAACGTATATTTGAACTGCAAATTAAAATAAATAATAAAATAAATATACAATAAAAAATAGATAATAAGTAAATATACCATACAATAAAAAGAACTATCACATTAAATATCTGAAAATGTATAATAAATAAATAAATATACAACATAAAAATAGAAATATTACGTTAAATAAATATATAAGAAAAAATAGAAAATAAGTAAATATACAATATAAAAAATATAAATATTCTATTAACATTTATAGTAATAATAGAATAAGTAAATATACAATATATAAAACTAAAAATAAGTAACTATATAATATAAGAAAAAATAAATATTACATTAAACATCTAACGTAATATCATCATTTGATATAAAATTTTAAAAATAGATATATAAATATACAATATAGAAAAAAAATATAAAAAGTACATATACAATATAAGAAATAGAAAACTGAACTAAACATCTCTCTGAAAAATATATAGTAAAATAAATAAAAAATAAATATACAGTATAAAAATAATAAAATATTAAGATATCTATTATAATAATAAAATAATAAATATAAAATATCATAAAAATAAATAACAAGTAAATAAAATATATAATAAAAATTACATTAAACATCAATCTGAAAAATGTATGATAAAATAAATAAAAAGTAAATATACAATATAAGAAATAAATATTAATTTAAACGTAATATTACAACTCGATATGAAAACAAAACAAATAGAATAAGTAAATAAACAATATAGAAATAGAAATACTATATTAAACATCTATCATAATATTATCATTTGATATAAAAAAGAAAATTAGAATAAATAAATATACAATATAAGAAATAAAAATATTATATTAAAGATTTATCGTAAAATTATTTATAAAAAATATAAATTAAAAAAACAAAAAATAAGTAAATATAATATAAGCAATAGAAACATTAGTTTAATCCTAGAGACTGCATTTTGAATAAAAATATATGGTTTCCAAACCTGTAAGATTGAGAGATTGGCGAGCGAAACATTATCGATTTTTTTTACCATGAACATGATTGTTTTCAGTTTTCTTCTTTCAGCTCATCACACAAATGAGCAAGAATCATTATTCTCTAAAAACAAAAAGAAAAGAAAACATAACGAGTTACAACTTTTTAAAATGATGGTAAATAATATTGAACAATAACTAAAAAATCAAGTTCAGATCTATTATAAACAAACACACCAGCCATAAACACACGCAAGTAATAGTAAGACACAACCAAATCTATCATAAATAATTGTAACAAAAAAGAGTCAGAGACACAACCAAATCTATCAAAAACAAACACATCAACCATAAACACAACCGCGATTAATATTTCAAGTTAAATAGCATACTATATTGATTTTCAAGATGTACACATAGTAGGATCTCAAAAGCAACAAAGGACCCCTTGCCACAAACCTGAACTTTAAAATTTAAAAAACAAGAGGATGCTAACAAAGAACAAATGTGATAACCACAAAAGATGTCATAAATGGAGCAAACAGCGAAATCTACTACGAGAAATCACAACACGAAACAGTTATAATAGTGTAAATATAAATATACAAAAATAGAGCCAAAGGATGATAAAATCTTATACTTTAGACATCGGTAAACACATATCCATTTTTTAAAGTTGTAGCCAAACTAAACTTAGTCAAAACTCAATATCATAGGAACCTATCAACTGATTCAGATAATTATCCCAACTTTAGCTATAGAAAAGAGAAGTCAAGGCAGCAATTACGAAAAAGAAAGAAAGAAACTGATCACCATGATTGGGAAAGAACATGAACACGCTTGAGAGCGAGAAGAAAGGTGAAGGAGAAGAGCAAACTATGCGCTGAAACCGTTTCCCTACACCAATATTTCTTTACCCTTAAGTCTCTAAATCAATTAGAGAGATCCTTTTTGACACAGTTATGTTAAATTAGAGTTTTTTCGTGGAAATTTTCAAGAAGTAAACACATAAAGTAAGAAAAAATGATTTGTTTTTGGAAAACAGTTTTTTCGAGTATATTAAGTATTAACAGAGGATGAGTTTCCACGACAAAGCTAGACGATGACAAGTTTAGTTTACGATAATACACTTTTACTTTTTGTATGTGACTGTATATAAAAGTGAAGCGAAATTTGAAATTTTAAAATTAGATTTATATTAAAGCTACAACTATTAGTTAGATATTTCTATGTTGTTTGACAAAAAAAGATATTTCTATGTTAAAAATAATTGAAGTAATATTGTTAGAAACTAAATTAGAACAAATATTTAAAAATAATTCTATTTTTGATTTGTAATTTATTTTTAAAATAATTTGACGTGATAAAAATATAAATTTTAATTTAATTTTTATCTAGAACTAAATTAAACATTTTAAATATATTTAAATTATTTGTATGTTTAAGTACCCGCCCGTAGGGCGGGTTTTGACCCTAGTATTCTAGTAATGAATGGGTCTTATATTAACATGGATGAGAGTAGCTCTTGTGCTCACAGATCAGCAAATGGCATGCCCGTAAATATGTTGCACTTTAAAGGGTATTATTTAAAAATGCTTCTCTATTAATAAGAAAGAGATTTAAACTGTGCAAATTTGATTTTATATTAAACTTTATGTTTATTTTTAAAATTATCGATGTTGTATTTATTTTTAGGGCCGATAGATGTTGTAGCTTTTATGTTAATTTTTAAAATTATTCATGGTGTATGATTTTAACAGAGATATAAACCATTAACTTTATAAAACTGAGCATTATTACTGGCGTAAGTAAAAAGTAGTGTTAGACACTGTATACTTTTAAGATAGCTCAGCTCCTCCTCCACTCACTGGTATAACTGTAGATAACCGAAACAACTAGGAACAACTGCTGTAACTTTGGATAACTGTAGCAAGTTTCTGGTGTTTTTTTTTGTTTTGCAGGGTACAATGAGCAATCGCGTGATATCGTTGTGCAGAAGGAATGTGGCGGTTTCTGATATACCTGTTAGTCCGGAAGAGAGCTACAAGATGATGTACAGCTATTTGTACATGTTAAAGCAACTGAATCCGGGAACAAAAACCTGTGTGAAATTGGATGAGGGATCTAAATTCAAGTACCTATTCGTCGCCTTGGGTGTTTGCATTGAAGGGTTTGCAGTTATGAGGAAAGTGATAGTTGTGGATGCGACATGGCTGAAGAACGGATATGGTGGTGTTCTAGTGTTCGCGAAAGCTCAAGATCCTAATCAACACGATTATCCACTTGCGTTTGCAGTGTTAGATGGAGAGAATGATGCTAGCTGGACTTGGTTTTTTGAGATGCTTAAGAGTGTTATACCAGACTCTTCTGAACTGGTTTTCATGAGTAACAGAAATAGAATAATGATCTCCGCTATAGCAAACGTGTTTCCTCAGGCTCACCATGGTCATTGTTTATGGCATTTGAAGGAAATTGTGAAATTGCATGCTTGTGGCGTCAGAAAGGATATAGTCGGGCATAGATTCATGGAGTTGGGCAGATATTACACGGTGGCTGACTTCAACTCAGCTTACGATTCGTTTAAGATAAGCTATCCTTCAGCCTACAAGTATGTTGAAGAACAAACTGAAAAGGACAGATGGGCGAGAGTTTTTTTTCCACGTGACATGTACAATTTGGATACAAGCAACAGTGTGGAATCAATGAAGAACGTATTTAAAGAGGCAACGACGTGGGCCTTGATACCAATGCTGGATTGCATCATCGGAAAATTCTCTGATTGGTTCAATCAACATCGGAAGGATGCTGTTGCTGGATCAATTGATAGCAAACTGGTGCCTCGGGTTAAGAACTGCTTGCACGAGCTATGGCATGTTGCACAAAAGCTACCTGTGCGGAAGATTGATAGTTATGTGTTTGAGTACGAGATCACCGACACTGAAGGAAAGATGTTTTTGGTGAGCTTAGTTGAGAGAAGTCGTACTTGCAAGGTGTGGGATTATGAAAAGTTTCCTTGTCTTCACGGACTGGCTGCTTACATATATTATACTACAACCGTTGGCAGTCGCATTCATATCCATGAGCTGTGCTCAGAATACTACTGGTCCGAACTTTGGGCACTGGCATATTCCAGGACACTTTATGTTGTGCCGACAAGTCTTCTTGGAATGTACCGGATTACATCAAGGAGGTGAAGATCATGCCTCCGGATCGCATCACACGGAAGGGAAGGAAAAGAGTTGGATTTTAGTTATTTGGATCTACGAGTAATGCATTAAGCTCTTTGTTGTATGCTTCGGAAAACTGCGTAAAACTTGGTTATCTACTTTGTTTTCTAATGACATTAGTATTATTTATATCAAAACTCGGTTATCATAATATTATATATATCAAAATGTGATAGTTTTACATTTGTTTTCTTTCTATGATAATGCTAACAAAGCTAGGTCATCACATTTCTAATGACACTAGTATTGTCTATATCATAATCAAAACAAGGTTATCATAATATTATCTATATCATATCTCGGTTGTGGTAGTTTTACATTTGTTTTCTATACTAAAGTTTATAAGTATAACAAAATTCGGTCATCACGTTTTTGAAAATTTCTCACGAACTCTTGATATATACATTAAGAAACCTTGTAATTCCAATCACACTTTTCAAACAAGAACTTCTTAGAAAAGGAAAATCTTGAGTTATATCTATTACGACAATTTTATTGTATAGAACAATATAACTTGTATTTTAAAGTACTAAGATCGAAAGTAAAACTAATTATATCAGAAACAAGCAAAAGTAGAACTATGACCAATTTTCGTAACACTAGTATCCTTTGGCCTGCTATAACCTTGCGAACATAATATTGCCTTGCAGATAGTTACCTAGAATTTCTTAGGTGTACCTAGCTATACAGAGCAACGCAAGAGCCTGTAATTGGCAGGGGAATAATCAACTTATCGGCATGCCCACAGCCTGCCATTTCTTTGCGAGCTTAATATTGTCTTGCCAATATTAGGAGGGAAACGAAATTTGTTTTGCCGCCTAAACAATAATTTTTTTTGAAAAAAGTTTCTCTATCTCTCCAATCTATCTCTCTCTCTTCCGAAACACTTTTTCACTTTTCACTTTTGCGAAACCAATCTCTCTCTCCTGTTTCTCAAACTCTCTCTCTCTCTCTCTCGGATTACCTCTCTCTCTCTTAAAATTCTCTCTCTCTCTTAAAATTCTCTCTCTCTCTCTCTCTCTCTGGGAAAATGACGCATCCAGACGAGGAGTACATGATGATGAAGGCAGCGAAGAGAGAACAAGACATGCGGATGTTCGTCTGCGACGCCCATCACGGGATCCCGAACAAGTGTCCTTGTGGGGGAAGAATGGTGCACGAGGTTGCTGCGGACAAAACGTTTGATACTCTGCCTGGAAAAAGATTCTTCACCTGCAAGAAGTTTGAGGTACTTCCCTATCAACAAATCTGGAAAACAAAATCGAAACTTTTCGATTTTCAGATCCGTTCGGAACTAGATCTAGGGTTTATGAGTTATCTTTGATAGAGTTTGTTTTGTTCTGTATATTTCGATTTACAGAGTTAGGGTTCTTCATGTTCTTCTTTTTTTAATGAATTCATCTGTAGATTTGATGTAGATCTGATATACTACTCAGTAGAAATAATAGTACTCAGTAAAACTAATATTAGTTTTATGGTTTCGATTTTATTGTTTATGCAGGACGATGGACTCCACTTCCGTCAACCATGGGTCTTCGCGATCGAGGACGAGGTTAAGGATTTACTGACGCGTTACAATGAAATGGCAGCAGAGATAGCTGCGCTCAAGGACCAGCTCAGGCGTTTAACCCATCCTTGAGATGTCGGATCTAGTATTTCTGTTTGTTGTTTATTCGGTGGAGCTCACAAGTCTTCTTTTGTTGTTGTTTTAAGACTTGTAAAAACTCGGAAAACTGTAATCTTGTTATGTTGTATGCTTGTTCTTATCTTGGAAGGAATTATCCAATTTTTTGTTTCCAACGGGAAGATTTGATTTCGTCCTTCGTTTAATTCGAAATTGGATATTAGGGTTTCATTAACCCGAAATGGGAAGGAAGTCGGTCTGGGTTTTCAATTCCGTCTGGGTTACCTTGGGTTTCTGTTTTTGGGTTATGTTTGGTTCGCGGTTTGAATTAAATCGAATTGAATTTCGATGTGGTTCGGTACAACTAGGTATAACTCGTAAATAACTGAACTTCTTATGGTTTTCTTGTCTTTTACACACTATCCTGATTAAACAAAGATAGAATAATATCGATGTTTTATAACGGGTCCTTTGAAGTTGATACATGAGAATTTTGGATTAACAGTTTACCCTTTAAAAAAAAGTTATGACGTCATCGATCACCAAAAACTAGTAACAGAAATCCGCTTGTATTTTGCAACTCATTTCACAAACATGGCAAGGCTCAGCAAGGCAAACGCAAGCCTAACAAATAAATCAATGTTGTAAGAGAAAGGGTTTCTTCGAATTGTCTTAATCGAAGATGAGTCTTTTCGACAATCCTATACAGCTGGTTTGCACTGCAAACGTAATCATTTCGCTTTTAGGCTTTGACTAAAGACTTCTAGCGGTTGAAATTTATTTTCATATTGATTCTTATTATAGTTTTCATCTCGTCAAATTTATGATGTTAATAATATAATATTTAAACTGTGCAAATTTGATTTTATATCGAACTTTATGTTTATTTTTAAAATTATTGATGTTGTATTTATTTTTTGGGCCGATAGATGTTGTAGCTTTTATGTTTATTTTAAAATTATTGATGTTGTATGATTTAAACAGAGATATAAACCCTTAACTTTATAAAACTGGACATTATTACTGGCGTAAGTAAAGAGTAGTGCTAAACACTGTACACTTTTAAGATAGCTAATTTTTCTAGCCTTGGCGTTATTACCTTGCTTTACGAAACAGAAAATGGCAAGGCAATAAGTTCTATCTGCCAGGGAATAGCAAGGCAATAACGTTAATCAATTATTTTTCTTATTTATATGAGGTTCGTAGTTGTGAAAAGTGTTTTCTTTACAGTATTATTGTTACCCATCATGACAACTTATAAATCTTTGTCGACGCTGATCCCCGGTCAAGAAAACAGTCAACTGATTCGCGTTAAGCTACTACGAAGATGGAAAATCAAATTACCAACACCTCGACTGTACAACTTGAAGTTGATTTTGGTAGATTCTGAGGTAATGTGTTACTAAATTTATAGATCTCTGCTATATACTAATGTTTGGGTAGAATACTTTGGTACCATGGACAAATTTTTATCGTTGAATTGTTGTACGTCTGTTTCAGGGGAAAAAAATTCAAGCTACTATTGGTCATGAATGTGTCTTATACTTTATCGATGACTTGCGAGAAAACAATTGGTATTCTATCAAAGATTTTAAGATAAAGACAAATGTTGGTAAAACCAGGACAACCAACAACATCTTTTAACTCAAATTCACTATATCAACCATAGTTAAGCCCATCCCTTCTGTATCATCTTCATTGTACTTATATCATTCCAGTTTCGTTGATATTATCCATAGGAGGCTTGACTTCCAAATTGCTGTTGGTAAGTTATAGTTGTTCGTGGTTATATAAGTTACGTTTCAGTTTTGTTAATTAAAAAGTTATTATCTTGTGTATGTTTGATGACAATATTTATTTCAGATGTTATCGGCGTGGTAGTTAGTTGTGCACCAATCCAATTTCTTTTAAATGAAGAAGCAAAGATCAACGACCTGGCATTTCTGAGTTTCAAAATAAAAGATCATAGGTATATTAACTATCACTGTATAAATAACACTACATAAACCCTAATGTTATGTATTGTCATAATATGTTTGTTATACATAGGGAACATATAATCGAATGCCAAGCACTAGGTGACACCGCCGTTCAATTTGAGAAAAATCGTGTTCGTTGTCGACAATCTGGAGATCCTGAAATTTGCTTATTACGATTTTGGCATATTAATCAATTCCCAGATGGTATTATTTTGTTCATCTTCATTCGGTTAAATTGCAGACTGCGCTACTACGTATTAATTTCCCTCCAAGTTTAGTTTTTCTTACAGGTATGCACGAATACAACCAGGTACTGTGGAACCCTGATGTACCTGAAGTTAACGAGCTACGAGAGCAAGGTATGTTAAGCATGTATTCCTATCAAGAAATCATATTATTTCTTATTTGGTTATAACTTTAAACACAGATTCTTCTTCGCATCTTAAATCGGACGAACACTCATCAGGATAGAGAGTGATGGTGGCGTTGGAAACTAAATATCGTCATGATTATGTTGAATCTCTGGTTGGATAATTTAGTCAATGTTTTATATTCGATGGTTGGATAATTCAGTCAATGTTTTTATTTAAGCAATGTTGAACAATTACGTTAATGTTTTTTAATTAAGTTAATGCGAAGTTTCTCCTAAGTTCTGCGAAGTTGGATAACTATATAGTTTGATCTATCGATAAAGTTTCTATTATTATTACGATGTCAGACCATTGAAAAAGTGAAACTAACACAAAATCTGACCTATTTTGAAAAGCCGAACAATTGATTAAGTGAAACTTAAGTGAAACCAGAAGTTGGAACACTTGATTAAGAGAAACCAAAAGTTGGATAACAGTTAGAACAACAAGATTTACACAAGACCTAATTTACACAAGACTTTCAACCCCATATTTATTCACATAAGGGTCGCTGTTTATTAAAGACTGCCTGAAGTACTCAACCTCGGACAAACGCGGATTGAACCTGAAGTCCGACATTTCATCTTCGGTCTTAAGCCATAGATCAGCAGGACCAACAATATCTGTATAAATAACGATTTTAGTAAACGTTTAACTCAACTATCACATTTAAAAGTAGACACAGAAACTACACTTACTCCAACAATGGCAGACCCTCCACATCTTAAGGGCCACAATCACCTGTCCTCTTCTGTTTTTAAGACCATCCCGGAAGGCATAGGCCTCTTTGCCAGTTATCACACATTTTATCTGGCTGTCACTATTGAGAGAAAGTGTGTCAATTACAATATAGATAAATTTATCTTGGATAATATGTTACTTTCTACTTACATGTTGTCCCTTATGTAGAACACCATCCTTGGTCTTGTAGGGTCATCAAAATGGGCTTCCGTATCGAAGACAACTCCCATTGTATCTACCATATAAGTTTTACTCAACTAAATCAGTTCGTTTCACTTAGTTTCACTTACCTCTACATAGTTATACAATGTTCTAAATCAGTTCATTTCACTTAGTTTCACTTACTACCTCTACATAGTTACTCAACTAAACAATGTTGCGATTACCAACATCTACATATGTGTAATATATTTTAGCAGAACTCATACATATGGGATAGTTTTGTTCCCTGTAGGACAAGTGAGGGATTGCATGGATGTTCATGAAGTCCATGAAGAGCCGATTGTTCAGAGGCTCGATGGTGCGGACTTGTGTGCTGGGCGTAGCAGTTAGTCTGAGCCGAGACTTAGTTGCCTGGAAACCTCCACTGGAATGTTGAACTTGTACCTGAAAGATTTCCACCCACTCTCCCTCTTTCTCCTCCAAGCCTCTAAACTTATCATTATCTACATAAACGCTCATCTCCATCTTAGACCCCTACATTAATAAATAAAGTACAAGGATCACTGTTGGTTATAAATATTAAAATAAAAAGTTAGAGGAACATCATGTAAATTAAATGTATGTCTTTATTATAGAGGAACATCTGGTATATTATTTCATATAGAGTAAAAAATAGCTATGGTTGGAGATGCTCTTAGAATTTCGTAGGTGTACCTAGTTATACACCTTGGGCTTGGGCCTATGGTTGCGGTCTCCTTGCTTTCAGTGGGTGTAATCCTTGTGGAACCCATTTATCACCTTTTTATAGAAAATTAGTGAAAAAAATTTCATCAAATCGGTAGAGAAGATAACTTTTTTTATTGATTGAATCATAAACATTTTAAATTACAAGTTAGAATTTATATGCATTTTAATAGGACCAGTTACTTAAGAATTTCTTAGGTGTACCAAATAGTTACACAGAGCAACGCAACAGCCTGTAATCGGCAGGGGAACAATCACCTTAAACATGGCCAAGCGCTGCTATACACTTGCCGTCGGCCTACTCTAACCTTCCGAACATAATATTGCCTTGCAGATAGTTACCTAGAATTTCTTAGGTGTACCTAGTTATACAGATCAACGCAACAGCCTGTAATTGGCAGGGGAATAATCACCTTATTGGCATGCCCTTAAGAAAATTAGCGATCATAAACATTTTAAATTTCAAGCTGGAATTTATATGCATTTTAATGGGACCAGATACTTAAGAATTTCTTAGGTGTACCAAGTAGTTACATAGCAACGCAACAGCCTGTAATCGGCAGGAGAACAATCACCTTAAACTTGGCCAAGCGCTGCTATACACTTGCCGTCGGCCTGCTATAACCTTGCAAACATAATATTGCCTTGCAGATAGTTACCTAGAATTTCTTAGGTGTACCTAGTTATACAGAGCAACGCAACGGCCTGTAATTGGCAGGGGAATAATCACCTTATTGGCATGCCCACAGCCTTGCGAGCTTAATATTGCCTTACCAGTGTTTCCTTTTTTTTTAGACCTGCCAGTGAGATTATGAATCTAAAGAACCTTCCAAAAGCATACAAAATATTTTAGATAAAATTTATAATTATACTCACACTAAAAGTGTATTTCTTTCAAAAACTAGTATATTTTGGTTATAAATATTAAAATAAAAAGTTAGAGGAACATCATGTAAATTAAATGTATGCCTCTATTATTTCATAGGTGTACCAAGTAGTTACACAGAGCAACGCAACAGCCTGTAATCGGCAGGGGAACAATCACCTTAAACTTGGTCATGCGCTGCTATACACTTGCCGTTGGCCTGCTATAACCTTGCGTACATAATATTGCCTTGCAGATAGTTACCTAGAATTTCTTAAGTGTACCTAGTTATACAGAGCAACGCAACAGCCTGTAATTGGCAGGGGAATAATCACCTTATTGGCATGCCCTTAAGAAAATTAGTGATCATAAACATTTTAAATTTCAAGCTGGAATTTATATGCATTTTAATGGGACCAGATACTTAAGAATTTCTTAGGTGTACCAAGTAGTTACAGAGCAACGCAACAGCCTGTAATCGGCAGGAGAACAATCACCTTAAACTTGGCCAAGCGCTGCTATACACTTGCCGTCGGCCTGCTATAACCTTGCGAACATAATATTGCCTTGCAGATAGTTACCTAGAATTTCTTAGGTGTACCTAGTTATACAGAGCAACGCAACGGCCTGTAATTGGCAGGGGAATAATCACCTTATTGGCATGCCCACAGCCTTGCGAGCTTAATATTGCCTTACCAGTGTTTCCTTTTTTTTTAGACCTGCCAGTGAGAATAGGGTTCTAAAGAACCATCTAAAAGCTTACAAAATATTTTAAATAAAATTTATAATTATAGTCACACTAATAGTGTATTTCTTTCAAAAATTAGTCAATTTTGGTTATAAATATTAAAATAAAAAGTTAGAGGAACATGATGTAAATTAAATGTATGCCTCTATTATAGAGGAACATCTGCTATATTATTTCATATAGAATAAAAAATAGCTATGGTTGGACATGCTCTTAAAATTTTGTAGGTGTACCTAGTTATACACCTTGGGCTTGGGCCTGTGGTTGCGGTCCCCTTGTTTTCAGTGGGTGTAATCCTTGTGGAACCCATTTATCACCTTTTTATAGAAAATTAGTGAAAAAAATTTCATCAAATCGGTAGAGAAGATAACCTTTTTTATTGATTGATTCATAAACATTTTAAATTACAAGTTAGAATTTATATGCATTTTAATAGGACCAGTTACTTAAGAATTTCTTAGGTGTACCAAGTAGTTACACAGAGCAACGCAACAGCCTGTAATCAGCAGGGGAACAATCTCCTTAAACTTGGCCTAGCGCTGCTATACACTTGCCTTCGGCCTGCTATAACCTTGCGAACATAATATTGCCTTGCAGATAGTTACCTAGAATTTCTTAGGTGTACCTAGTTATACATAGCAACGCAACAACCTCTAATTGGCAGGGGAATAATCACCTTATTGACATGCCCACAGCATGCCCTTTCCTTGCGAGCTTAATATTGCCTTGCCAGTGTTTCCTTTTTTTTTAGACGTGCTAGTGAGAATAGGGATCTAAAGAACCTTCTAAAAGCTTACAAAATATTTTAGATAAAATTTATAACTATATTCACACTAATAGTGTATTTCTTTCAAAAACTAGTATATTTTGGTTATAAATATTAAAATAAAAGGTTAGAGGAACATCATGTAAATTAAATGTATGCCTCTATTATAGAGGAATATCTGGTATATTATTTCATATAGAGTAAAAAACAGCTATGGTTGGAGATGCTCTTAGAATTTCGTAGGTGTACCTAGTTATACACCTTGGGCTTGGGCCTGTGGTTGCGGTCCCCTTGCTTTCAGTGGGTGTAATCCTTGTGGAACCCATTTATCACATTTTTTATAGAAAATTAGTGAAAAAATTTCATCAAATCGGTAGAGAAGATCACTTTTTTTATTGATTGAATCATGAACATTTTAAATTACAAGTTAGAATTTATATGCATTTTAATAGGACCAGTTACTTAAGAATTTCTTAGGTGTACCAAGTAGTTACACAGAGCAACGCAACAGCCTGTAATTGGCAGGGGAACAATCACCTTAAACTTGGCCAAGCTATGTTATACACTTGCCGTCGGCCGGCTATAACCTTGCGAACATAATATTGCCTTGCAGATAGTTACCTAGAATTTCTTAGGTGTACCTAGTTATACAGAGCATCGCAACGCCTGTAATTGGCAGGGGAATAATCATCTTATTGGCATGCCCACAGCCTTGCGAGATTAATATTGCCTTACCAGTGTTTCCTTTTTTTTTTAGACCTGCCAGTGAGAATAGGGATCTAAAGAATCTTCTAAAAACTTACAAAATATTTTAGATAAAATTTATAATTATATTCACACTAATAGTGTATTTCTTTCAAAAACTAGTATATTCTGGTTATAAATATTAAACTAAAAAGTTAGAGGAACATCATGTAAATTAAATGTATATCTCTATTATAGAGGAACATCTGGTATATTATTTCATATAGAGTAAAAAATAGCTATGGTTGGAGATGCTCTTAGAATTTTGTAGGTGTACCTAATTATACACATTGGGCTTGGGCATGTGGTTGCGGTCCCCTTGCTTTCAGTGGGTGTAATCCTTGTGGAACCCATTTATCACCTTTTTATAGAAAATTAGTGAAAAATATTTCATCAAATCGGTAGAGAAGATAACCTTTTTTATTGATTGAATCATAAACATTTTAAGTTACAAGTTAGAATTTATATGCATTCTAATAGGACCAGTTACTTAAGAATTTCTTAGGTGTACCAAGTAGTTACACAGAGCAACCCTACAGCCTGTAATCGGCAGGGGAACAATAACCTTAAACTTGGCCAAGCGCTGCTATACACTTGCCGTCGGCCTGCTCTAAGCTTGCGAACATAATATTGCCTTGCAGATATTTACCTAGAATTTCTTAGGTGTACATAGTTATACAGAGCAACACAATAGCCTGTAATTGGCAGGGGAATAATCACCTTATGGCATCCCCACTGACTTGCGAGCTTAATATTGCCTTGCCAGTGTTTCCTTTTTTTTTAGACCTGCCAGTGAGAATAGGGATCTAAAGAACCTTTTAAAAGCTTACAAAATATTTTAGATAAAATTTATAATTAAATTCACACTAATAGTGTATTTCTTTC
Source organism: Raphanus sativus (assembly GCF_000801105.2). Taxonomy (NCBI): domain Eukaryota; kingdom Viridiplantae; phylum Streptophyta; class Magnoliopsida; order Brassicales; family Brassicaceae; genus Raphanus; species Raphanus sativus. The sequence continues at coordinate 12,197,614 of NC_079519.1, forward strand.
AAAAACTAGTATATTTTGGTTATAAATATTAAAATAAAAAGTTAGAGGAACATGATGTAAATTAAATGTATGCCTCTATTATAGAGGAACATCTACTATATTATTTCATATAGAGTAAAAATAGCTATGGTTGGACATGCTCTTAGAATTTCGTAGGTGTACCTAGTTATACACATTGGGCTTGGGCCTGTGGTTGCGGTCCCCTTGCTTTCAGTGGGTGTAATCCTTGTGGAACCCATTTATCACATTTTGTTAGAAAATTAGTGAAAAAATTTTCATCAAATCGGTAGAAAAGATAACCTTTTTTTATTGATTGATTCATAAACATTTTAAATTACAAGTTAGAATTTATATGCATTTTAATAGGACCAGTTACTTAAGAATTTCTTAGATGTACCAAGTAGTTACACAGAGCAACGCAACAGCCTGTAATCGGCAGGGGAACAATCTCCTTAAACTTGGCCAAGCGCTTCTATACACTTGCCATCGGCCTGCTATAACCTTGCGAACATAATATTGCCTTGCAGATAGTTACCTAGAATTTCTTAGGTGTACCTAGTTATACATAGCAACGCAACAGCCTCTAATTGGCAGGGGAATAATCACCTTATTGGCATGCCCACATCATGCCCTTTCCTTGCGAGCTTAATATTGCCTTGCCAGTGTTTCCTTTTTTTCTAGACATGCTAGTGAGAATAGGGATCTAAAGAACCTTCTAAAAGCATACAAAATATTTTAGATAAAATTTATAACTATATTCACACTAATAGTGTATTTCTTTCAAAAACTAGTATATTTTGGTTAAAAATATTAAATTAAAAAGTTAGAGGAACATCATGTAAATTAAATGTATGCCTCTATTATAGAGGAACATTTGGTATATTATTTCATATAGAGTAAAAAATAGCTATGGTTGGAGATGCTCTTAGAATTTCGTAGGTGTACCTAGTTATACACCTTGGGCTTGGGCCTGTGGTTGCGGTCCCCTTGCTTTCAGTGGGGGTAATCCTTGTGGAACCCATTTATCACCTTTTTATAGAAAATTAGTGAAAAAATTTCATCAAATCGGTAGAGAAAATAATCTTTTTTTATTGATTGAATCATAAACATTTTAAATTACAAGTTAGAATTTATATGCATTCTAATAGGACCAGTTACTTAAGAATTTCTTAAGTGTACCAAGTAGTTACACAGAGCAACCCAACAGCCTGTAATCGGCAGAGGAACAATCACCTTAAACTTGGCCAAGCGCTGCTATACACTTGCCGTCGGCCTGCTATAAGCTTGCGAACATAATATTGCCTTGCAGATATTTACCTAGAATTTCTTAGGTGTACCTAGTTATACAGAGCAACGCAATAGCCTGTAATTGGCGGGGGAATAATCACCTTATTGGCATGCCCACTGCCTTGCGAGCTTAATATTGCCTTGTCAGTGTTTCCTTTTTTTTAGACCTGCCAGTGAGAATAGGGATCTAAAGAACCTTCTAAAAGCTTACAAAATATTTTAGATAAAATTTATAATTATATTCACACCAATAGTGTATTTCTTTCAAAAACTAGTATATTTTGGTTATAAATATTAAAATAAAAAGTTAGAGGAACATCATGTAAATTAAATGTATGGCTCTAGTATAGAGGAACATCTGGTATATTATTTCATATAGAGTAAAAAATAGCTATGGTTAGAGATGCTCTTAGAATTTCGTAGGTGTACCTAGTTATACACGTTGGGCTTGGGCCTGTGGTTGCGGACCCCTTGCTTTCAGTGAGTGTCATCCTTGTGGAACCCATTATCACCTTTTTATAGAAAATTAGTGAAAAAAATTTCATCAAATCGGTAGAGAAGATAACATTTTTTTATTGATTGAATCATAAACATTTTAAATTACAAGTTAGAATTTATATGCATTTTAATAGGACCAGTTACTTAAAAATTTCTTAGGTGTACCAAGTAGTTACACAGAGCAACGCAACAGCCTGTAATTGGCAGGGGAACAATCACCTTAAACTTGGCCAAGCTCTGCTAGACACTTGCCGTCGGCCTGCTATAACCTTGCGAACATAATATTGCCTTGCAGATAGTTACCTAGAATTTCTTAGGTGTACCTAGTTATACAGAGCAACGCAACAGCCTGTAATTGGCAGGGGATAATCACCTTATTGGCATGCCCACAGCCTGCCCTTTCCTTGCGAGCTTAATATTGCCTTGCCAGTGTTTCAATTTTTTTTTGACCTGCCAGTGAGATTAGGAATCTAAAGAACCTTCCAAAAGCTTACAAAATATTTTAGATAAATTTTATAATTATATTCACACTAAAAGTGTATTTCTTTCAAAAACTAGTATATTTTGGTTATAAATATTAAAATAAAAAGTTAGAGGAACATCATGTAAATTAAATGTATGCCTCTATTATTTCATAGGTGTACCAAGTAGTTACACAGAGCAACGCAACAACCTGTAATCGCAGGGGAACAATCACCTTAAACTTGGCCATGCGCTGCTATACACTTGGCGTCGGCCTGCTATAACCTTGCGTACATAATATTGCCTTGCAGATAGTTACCTAGAATTTCTTAGGTGTACCTAGTTATACAGAGCAACGCAACAGCCTGTAATTGGCAGGGGAATAATCACCTTATTGGCATGCCCATAAGAAAATTATTGATCATAAACATTTTAAATTTCAAGCTAGAATTTATATGCATTTTAATGGGACTAGATACTTAAGAATTTCTTAGGTGTACCAAGTAGTTACACAGAGCAATGCAACAGCCTGTAATCGGCAGGGGAACAATCAACTTAAACTTGGCCAAGCGCTGCTATATACTTGCCGTCGGCCTGCTATAACCTTGCGAAATTAATATTGCCTTTCCGATAGTTACCTAGAATTTCTTAGGTGTACCTAGTTATACAGAGCAACGCACCAGCCTGTAATTGGCAGGGGAATAATCACCTTATGGCATGCCCACAGCCTGTCCTTTCCTTGCGAGCTTAATATTGCCTTGCCAGTGTTTCCATTTTTTTTTAGACCTGCCAGTGAGACTAGAGATCCAAAAAACCTCATAGAAGCTTATAAAATATTTAGATAATTATAATTATATTCACATTAGTACAAGTGTATTTCTTTCAAAAAGTATTATATTTTGGTTATAACTATTAAAATAAAAGGTTAAAGGAACATCAGGTAAAGTTAAAGTATACCTCTATTATAGAGGAACATCTGGTATATTTTTTCATATAGAGTTAAAAATAGCTATGGTTGGAGGAACTCTTAGAATTTCGTTGGTGTACCTAGTTATTCACCATGGGCTTGGGCTTGTGGTTGCAGTCCCCTTGCTTTCAGTGGGTGTCATCCTTGTGGAACCCATTTATCACTTTTTTAATAGAAAATTAGTGATAAAAAAATTTCATCAAATCGGTAGAGAAGATAACCTATTTTTATTGATTGTATCATAAACATTTTAAATTTCAAGCTAAAATGCACATTATAATTTTTATTTTAATAATTGTATCTTTAACTTTTTATTTTAATAATTATAACCAAAATATAATACTTTTGAAAGAAATACACTTCTAATAATGTGAATATAATTATAATTTTTATCTAAATATTTTATAAGCTTCTAGAAGGTTCTTTAGATCTCTAGTCTTACTGGCAGTTCTGAAAAAAAAAAACACTGGGAAGGCAATTTTAAGTTCGCAAGGAAAGGGCAAGCTGTGGGCATGCCAATAAGGTGATTATTCCCCTGCCGATTACAGGCTGTTGCGTTGCTCTGTATAACTAGGTACACCTAAGAAATTCTAAGTAACTATCTGCCACCCACTGAAAGCAAGGGGACCGTAATCACAGGCCCAATCCCAAGATGTTAACCTCACAGAATTCGACTTTTACAAACACATAATCATTCATTACGAAGAATAAAATATGAAATTGTAAAAATCGAATCTGTAGGGGTACACGAATAACATCCGATTAGTCATATAGAGTATACTCAAAAAATGTAACCATCAATAGCAAGGATATCATATGAATAGCAAGAGTAGATCCTGTGTATTTTGACTCTGAAACGCCAAGCCGTGATCTTGGGGTTATAAGAAACCTCAGAAAGCTTATTGTAGTCTGTCATCTTGTTTGTTGAGAGAGGAGATGATGAATCGTTTCTTTGCTTTTCTTTTTATTGAGAGAGAAATGTTATATTATGGGGACTGTGATGGAGTTTTTCTAAATGGAAATAAGTATTCAGTTTAAATGTAAGTGTAATGATTATTATAAGAGACGTGTGAGAGAAGTCGTGTCTTCTTCATTGAGAGAAGTCGTGTCTTCTCCATGAGTCCATCAAATCAACGTTAAATAGAGGAGTTACAAAATAGAAGTTGGGGTTAATAAATCATTAATTACAGGAGCTTTTCATAAACTAAATATTTATATTTAGATTTATTAATCTCATATACTGTTAGTTTCTATCATTAAATATATCCACTAATAAACTGTTGGAGATGCTTTAAGTATAATAAGTTTTGGATACTGATTATTTCTTGCAAAATATAACAATATAATATCTAAATTTCTTACGTTTAAAATAGTTTCAAATATTTTTTGGATTTAAATTGTTACGTTTTTCTTAGTTTCATAAATTTAGACAATCTAAATCACTTATTTTAACTTACTTATACACAGTTATGTGTCTTAATAAGTGAAACTTATACAAAGTTCCAAATTCAAGGGATGCAACTGTTGATAGTCAGAAGGCGTCTTAGAGAAATCGTGTCTTCTCGAGGAGTCCATCAAATCACCCTTATAAATGGACGAGCTTCTGCTTGAGGAATATCATTTAAATTAAAAGTATGCATCTATTATAGAGGAACTTCTGGTATATTATTTCATAGAAAATTAGTGATAAAAAAAATTCCACAAATCGTTAGAGAAGATTAATTTTTTTTTAGTGATTGTATCATAAACATTTAAAATTACAAGCTAGAATTTATATGCATTTTCATGGGACCAGATAGTTAAGAATTTCTTAGGTGTACCTAGTAGTTATACATAGAAACGCAACAGCCTGTAATCGGCACGGGAATAATCTCCTTAAATAACCTTGCAAGCACTGGTATTGACTTGCCCTCAGCCTGCCTTTACTTTGCGAACGTAATATTGGACTTGGGCCTATAATCGGCAGGGAAATAATTAAAAATAGCATATATTCATGGTTGTGGACGGTTGCGTGTGTTCACCTTTTTGTGTATCGAGTACGTCATTAGGTGTCTGACCTTCTGCATCCCTCATCCTCTAGATATCACCGAATACTGATAAGTTTCAGTTCTCTCAAAAATCTCAAATCTGTCTCGACCATCTATCGTAAAACTCCGTAAATTTGTTCATGGCGATTCGTACATTTAACCCGTCTGCTCCCGTTCCATACATTTCGTTTGAAGAGCGTCTCAACACGAACAGAGGCATCTTCAAAGACGACGACTTTCCCATTGGCGAGGCTCAGCAACGCTTTGAGAATGAGAACGCTCGTCTCAAGTACGAAGACATGTGTCTACGTGGGTTTGTTGTGCAGGGTAAGCTTTCCCCTCAAGACTCAGACTTTACCAAAGTGTTTTGCCTTCTAGATAGGGTTGGGTGGGCATATACCGTCATGCAAGTTCGTGCCTTTTGCCCTAGGGTTGTTAGGGAGATGATCTCAAACCTGCGTTACAGTGCTGATGGTGTGTTGATCCGTGGTAGTCGATTTCGTTTCGATCCGAATGTGATTAACACTGTAATGCTCACTCCCACTGTCAATCGATCTTTTGATTGGGAGACTTGCGAACTATCGTTGGCGATCTCACTTCCCACTGGATACCGCTGCTCCGACTGGCCTGTTTTCACACTGAATGCTCTCATTTCTCCATACCAAATATTCTACCGCGTCTGTGAACTAAACTAGCTTCCGGGCCCTGAAACTGATGCAATGATCAAACTGCGCATTCGCTTATTTATGCTCTCTTGAATCGCCGAGCTATCAACTTTGGCGAGCTGGTGTATGATCAGGTTCTGGCCATGGCTCGCCAGTTTGATCAGCAGAAGAAGATCATCTTTCCCAATCTTATCTATCAGGTCCTTCAGTATCAGAAGGAGATCCCCGTGCTTACCGGAGATGAAGCACCCATTGGAGCAGGAGTGAACATTTCGAGCATACGAGCTGATTCGCCAGGACTAAACAACCGCGGCCCGCGAGGACGTAGAAGGATCGATGGGTAAGATTTTCGTCAGATCGTTCGCTCATTCAGGGGGGATCCACGTGATGTTTTCTAAAGAACTTATCTCGGTTAATTGGTTCACATTTTTAAATGTTTTTGAACCATTCTCAACTCTATGCTTTGAACTTTTTAATTTCGGTCTGTAATAACGCTTGAACATATCGTATCTTTAATTAATAGGTGATATCGTTTGCTATTCGTATTAAATATCAAGTATCACTAACTTGGTAAACTATCTTGAGTGTTTTCGAGGGTTTTCATGAAAAGATGTGCAGCTAGTTACTCAGAATTATACAGTGCAACGCAACAGCTGCAATCGGCAGGGGAATAATCACCTTAAACTTAGACAAGCGTTGCTGTTAACTTGCACTCAGCATTCGTTTTTCTTGCGCAATATTTATTGTCTTGCATTGCTAGTTATACAGGCAAAGCCACAACCAGCAATCGGCAAGGGAATAATCACCTTAAACTTGAGTGAAGGAAAATTATTAGAAATTCTAAAGAAATTATTAGAAACTCTGTACTAATCCGCGCAAGAAAAAACATTACAAAATGAAAATGAAACATAACAACTGGTGTTCAAAGCAAATCAACTAAATCCAACATGAACGAATTCGAATTTAGAACATGGTCCACCATTTTTTATCCTAACTTTTCCTGTTAATCAAGAAACAATATAATCTTTTAGTCACTATGTTAAAAGATATCAGAGAAATGTGAATGATTATAACCTTCGTCAAGGTACTCTACTCGCCAGAAATGCAAAGCTAAGAAGGTTTTCTGGTATTTACTCAGCCTTCAACTCTTCATATCAAGTTCTCGGGCAATCTTTCCCAACGCTTCACATTCTAACTCACACCCACTACGTAGTTGTTGCTGGAGGTACACCAAACATCTCCTCACACCCATTACGTAGTTGTTGGTGAAATACAAATAAGATGAATGTAATATTTACATATAATTTCATGATTACTTAATCTAAGAATAGTAACTCACACCCACTACGTAGTTGTTGGTGAAATACAAATAAGATGAATGTAATATTTACATATAATTTCATGATTACTTAATCTAAGAATAGTAATTACCTTTCATCCTTAAGCTTAAATTCAATTTGATATGGAGGTACACCAAACATCTCCTCATAAGGGTCATCCTCAAATTCAACCAAAGTTCCAAATGAAGTAACCCATCCTACCAAGTCCACAAAAGTCAATAATATTTAGGATCTTAAATATTGCTAATACTAAATCATCATATTAATTAAGTCCAGCAGAATAACCAGATGAGACTACGTACCGATTGGATAGGTATTGTCGAAACCCCTTTGTAGAACTTGTTGGAAAGGAACAGGTACATACATAGGGTTATCTGTAAGTGAATACCCATAAAATACCTGTGTACGATCATTAAATATGATCTGGAATCGATGTGGTGTATTCCTAACGAAATCATCGCACGGTGTAACTTCAAATCGTCTGAATACCTTCCATTGATTTTCATCAAAAGAGCCAAAATAGTGTTTTTGACACAAACTTGCAGGAACTATCATTTCGATTCTGCAACCCTAAGAATTTATTATCATAAAAGGAAGAGAATTACTTCCACTATAAAGAAAAATTAAATTAGAGAAGATGAATTTTAACTTACATTCGGATCAGACACAATCAGATGACGTTCTGTCTCATTGGGAGCAGGTTTCATTTTCCATACTCGTAGGATTTTTGCCCATACTTCTACATCCTTTGATGTTTCAGTGAGATCCGAGATTAGGATATTGTTGCGTTCCATTTTTTGTTGGTGAATTTTGCAGATACGAAATATTCTTTCCGGAGTGAAGGAGACAATTTAACTTACTGTGGGGGAGTTTAAATGCAAGGGTAATGATGATTGTAGAAGGTGTAGTGTTGTGGTGTTTAATAAATGCATGTGAGAAGTTTAGTTAAAAAGAAAACTTCCAAATCCAAGATATGCAACTGTTGCTGTGAGAAGTCGTATGTGAGAATGAAAACGAAACATAACATAATATCGTTTGCTATTCGTATTAAATATCAAGTACAGTGAAACCTCTGTAAATTAATAATGTTAGGACTACACCAAAACTATATTTTTATTAATTTATAGAGATTATTAATTTATCGAGATACTAATTGAATCAAAAAATCAATTTGAGATTATGAAATTATATTAATTTATAGAGATATTAATTTATAGATTATTAATTTAAAGAAGTTATACTGTATCACTAACTTGGTTATAGGCAAGGTAACAGCCAGCAATCGGCAAGGGAATAATCACCTTAAACTTGGACAAGTATTGCTCTTCCCTTGCCTATAACCTACCATTCGCTTACGATTAATGTAATGCATTGCCGATGTTTCTTTTTGTTCCTTTTTTTTCAGGCGGTCCCTTTGCTTTAATTCTACATTGCTGCATTAACTCTCTGACAAAGGTGTTAGGTTAGCAATATTGGTGGTCTGGTGGAACACTTTAATTTTCTATTTAAATCACACTGGGGCTTCATTTAGACACCAATAATACTCCTCTATTTAAGGTGCATATTATCAATGTTAAATAAACGCTTAAGGAAAAATAGTATGTCTTATTTTGTCTTTCCAAATCTTCCGGACGAAATCATTTCTAAAATAATTACAATTGTTGGGGAGGAATCATTTTGGAACGTTCGTCCTTTCATTCGGGCTGGAAAGCGCGGATACGGTCTTGTCCATGACCCCTATGTCTTGAAGAGGTGTAACATAAGTCATATGCTCGACTTCGTTAACTGCCAGATCGGCAAATATGATAAATTCCGCAATTTCTTCCTCAAGTGCGTTAATGTTGGGAATATGAACGCTGTTTACTATGAAGGCCTCCATCTATCCATGAAGTGTGGCCTTGAGGAAGGCATCCAAGTCTTGGAAGCAAATGTTCCTAATTACGGAATGTCAACCCTTGCCTTGGGTATATTCAATGTATGTCTTGGTAAAGATATCGAAGCTAACCAAATCTTTCAAGAGTTCGAAGTCAAACACGCAGACCTTAGGTCGGAAGCACTCATTGGAATGGGAGATCAGCTTGAGTTTGAGTTATCATTGTTCGATGCACCATATTTGAACTCATACACCTAGACTTTCAAATATCCGGACGATAAGGTAATCCAGTCACCTGTATGCATCTATAACCATGATTACACTATCGAAAGCAAAGGGTACTGCATAAACTGCAGTCTATTTTTGCTCTGTTACAAAATCTGTGAGATGCTTTAAAAGAAGAGAAACATTTGCTATTTTTTTATTCTCCACGCCGCTTGCAGGCTGTTTCGTTGCTCTGTACAACTAGGTACACTTAAGAAATTCTTAGTAACTAAACAAGCTGAAAAAGTATGGCAAGACAGTAATGTTTTACCCAAGGATAACAACGACGAAAGGCAAGGGTACCGTAAGTGCCCGCCGAAGCCCAAGCCCTAATATATTTTTTTCTTTTTCTAATTACGCTTTGAGTGAAGAAAAAATATTAGAAATTCTGTACTAATCCGCGCAAGAAAAAACATTATAATTGCGCTTGAGATTTTGAATAACTTGATTAACAGACTAATAGCAAGGCAATAATGGCAATACTAATCCGTAATTGACAAAAACAAAGGCAATGCAATATTGTGTATACTAGCGATCAGCAGACCGATGGTTTCATGTCCCTGATCCTGAATATGATCATTAGGATCGACCATGGTGCAAAGAGACGCACCAGTCAGGTCATGTGACCTAAACACAAGGGCATTAAGGCCTGGAAGTAAGGTTAAGGGCATCAGGAATCTAAGATATAGCTAAACCAAGAAGGAGACAAGTATAAAGGAGCTGTACAAAGTGTATGGCAGCTGGACGATGCAGTGAGCAAGCTCGACCAGCTAGATGAAGTGTAGTGCAGCTCAGTGTAGCTCACTGAAGAGTGTGTCAGCTCCCTGAGCTGGATGAACTAGCTCACTCAGCTGGGTCAGCTGGGGATCAGCTCAACTCAGCTGGACTGAGTGTTCAAGTCTTGGGCAGTTGGGCCAGGTCCGGACTTGGGCAGTTGGGCCAGGTCCGGACAGTGGTCGGACCATGTGGACCACCCGGGTGTGCCGGTGAGCCGGTGGGCACTTGTGGTTGAACCAGGGGCTTGGGCAACCAGCCAAGGCTTGTGTGTGACATGTCTAGGAGCAGTTAGGCATGTCAAGGACGTCTGGTAACTGCCATAGGCGAAGGGGTGCAATCTAAACCATTGATTAAATCAATGGACAGAATTAATACCGAAAAGATGCAATGGTTGGAAAGTAACCACCACTTCTTCTATATATATCAGGCAAGTCCGTGCCTTTGCAGGCACGCCAGGACTTCATTCTTCTTCCTGAAACACAAAGAAAAACCAGAGAAAACATAGAGAAAGTCGGATGGCAACATCCAACCCCAAGAGTGGGATGAAGTCAGCAAAGAGGCAGTTTTGTGGGCAATCAAGTGGGAAGTTATGAATGACCCTGTGATGGGTTTTCACCATTGATGAACACGTCCCAGGCTTCCTCTACATCCTTACTACACATCCAAATGGCCAGGGAAGAAGAGAGATGACCGGATTCACTCTCAAAGTCCAAGAGCAGCCTTAAGGGCAGTGGTGTGTAGAAAGGCAGTTTCATGGGATCTGAAGTGAGAAGTGATGGACGACCCTTGGGTGGTGTTTGATCATGGATGAACACACCCTAGGCTTCCTCTGTGTCTTAGGGACACACGCAAATGGTCAGAAGAGAATGGAGAAGGCCGGACTCCACTCCCAAAGGCCAAGACAGCCTTGAAGGTGGATGCAGTGCAGAAACTGTTTTCATGGAAGTTCCATGGAATGGATGATGGGTGCGACCCATGATTGGATCTTATCAATACTGGAGGTATATGATAAGGATTGATAGAGGCGTGCAATATAGGAGCATGGCCAGACATGATACAGGAAGCACAAGATCTAGTAAGATCAAGTATAAGGTAACATGTACATATGATTACTTTGTGGTTTATGTTGGTGTCTCTTGAGGTGCATATGAGGCCAAGTATGGCACGCCCTTGGAGACCATATATTGTGATGTATTGTAGGGATACAGGACCTTCAAGAAAGGGGCGGATCATAGTTGAACTAATTCATCCATGTGTGATGGTAATTAGATGCTATGCAACAGTTAGTGATTCATGGTGGTTCATGAGTGAACCAGATCTATGGTTTTGCATTACCAATGGCTTCAGGCCGTGGCAATGAGGTAATGAATCATATGGTATGATAGGTATCAACCTTGGGTTGGTACAGGATTGGCTGAGAGCCATGAAGAAGAGCAAGACTGACCAGGTTCATTAGGACATGGTTCCATGGCCGGTTAGGTATGTGTGAAGACTCATCAGTTCTGAGTCATGTGGGGTGGTTGGTTGATTGACTCAGGAACTGGTGGGCATTATTAAACCTATTCTATGTTGATCGGACGTGGAGGTACTGAACCATGGAGTGGCCGGTTCAGAGAAATCTCTCCATGGCCTTGGTTGGGCAGGTAGGTTGAGATCTGATAGTTCCTGAAGGAATTGTTCAGATCCGACTTCAAATATCTCTTAATGGGTATTTATCATGAATTATCATGGTGAAAGATTAGTTTTATCTCATTGATTTAGAGGTGGTCAGTTATGGCCATATGGGCTGTTCATGGGCGAGATCAGTATGATCGAGTCCAGTTCTGAGAAATCTGACTTGACCATTCTCTTAGTTATGAATTATCATGATTTATCATGAATTTTAATTAGTTTTTGGAGCATGTTTGCTTGAGGTTGTTTTTGTAACTGAAGAGTTCCCAAAGGTACTTGGTCTGTGGGAATGGCTGGTTGAATGACTAAGTAACCTAAGGGAAGAGTTTATACATGTATAAGGGAGTTGGACGAGTGGATGGGGAGCTAGGCAAAGATACTTCGCAGCTCGATCAGCTGGAAAAGAGTTGGGAACCTCAAGTGAAGTGGTTCAGTTCAGCTAGCTGGATGAGCTAGCTAGACAGCTAAGGCAGCTGAGACAAAGAGCTATCAAGCTCCGTGGATGTGGCAAAGGTATGATCTAGCAATGTTGCATAGATCTAGATAGAATGGTTAGGGGAATGGAACCTCGATTATTGTATGACTTGGATTAGGTTTAGGATCAACCTTGGAGCTGGTAGTAGTTGTGTCTACTGATCATGGCTAAGGTGATTCGACCTCACAAGTGTTAGATTGGTTTTAGACCAGTGGTTAAATAGAGAATATTCCACTGTGCATAAGTTGAAAGGATCTAAGCTAGGGAATGACTAAGGTAGTCTTGAGCTAAGGTCTAAGATAGACTTCGCCCTTAGGCGAAAGTATAGATAAAGATCGAAAAATTGAGAGGTTCGGCCAGGGTATGGACCGAGCGACGTGAGGCATCGACCGCGGCCTAGCCGGCCGGGTTCGGGTCTTACAGATGGCAAGGAAACAGAAACGGTGGGCCAGAGAATAGCCCACCCGGGAAGCAATGGGGACGAGTAAATAAAGAAACAATTACAAAATGAAAACGAAACATAACAACTGGTGTTCAAAGCAAATCAACTAAATCCAACGAGTAAAGTGCTCAGGTACTCTTAATGAGATTCTAACCGATGCTCGTTTGTATGCTAAATCCAAAGGTACCCTGTGATAATTTTCCCGCCCAGCTCTGCGAATTTTGAATTTCCCTTTTTCCAATTTGCTAAAATCCCAAAATTGTATTAAAGACCTTTTTATATTTTCCCCAGTTCTATCTTCAATTTTCTCTCTCTTCCATCTCTCTTCTGCTCAATCGAATAATCGTCTCCTTTCCCTCTCCGTCAGATAAGATTATGTCCAACCCAATAACGGCCGCTTCATCGTCCACGACTGGAGATATTACCGTTACCAGTGGTCTGCAACGAGCAAGAACTGCGGGAATACCTAGAAATTGTTCGTGCGGGGAGAGAATCGTCGAGCTAATATCCAAATCCCGGCCAAATCCATACAGCCGGTATTATCGGTGTCTCTATGCGGCTTCACTTAGGGTATTATCCGTGTCTCTTAAGCTGCACGTTTTTTTGTATTTTTACCTAATGTTGTGGGATCTAATGGAGTATTCGATCTAATGTTGTTTTCGGCATCAGTGTCGTAGTTGTAGTTGTAGCCGGTATTATGATGTACAAGTAACTATGTATTATCCCCATAAACGCTCATCTCCATCTTGGACCCCTACATTAATAAACAAAGTACAAGGATAACCGTCGGTGTGCCAGATTTAAGGTGAATAATTGTCAACATAAATATAAAATCCATCAGGGTAATTAACGATAACAGACCTAGCCAAAAACAACAAAACAACCATAGTGAGTTCAACAGAAAACAACAATGACAATGTGCTAAACTGAGCAACACTCCCCCTGAATGAGTGATTAACCAGCTGAATAAAGATGTCTTCAAATACCCATATATATCACCCAAACAACAATGTCGCAACTTTGCACGTTGATCGGTTATGTCCGTCTTTGTTGCATTTGGAACACACGTACCCCCTTTTGTCCTTCATTGTTGATTTACGTCCGATTATGTCCGTCTTTCGCTGGGAAATCCTTGCCTTATTTGGTTTTGTGTTTGAACCCTTTGTTTTTTTACAACCCTGAGTTGGCTTCTTCGATCCTAGGCTACTCTGGAAAAGTCATTTTCTCACCGTGGTTGATAGAGTAGTCGGTGTTGTAATCTTTCCCGAGTGTTTTGGTTTCTTTCTCGATGACGGATTAGTTGATGGCGTCCTCCGCGGTGGATTAGTTTGCTTCTCTTTTAATGGCGTACTGGGAGCTAGACTACGACAACGTTTCTTTGTTGATGTTTTCCGTGAAGTCTGATTGCCTTCCTTTCTCGCCGGAGGTGGATTGCTAGTACTCAATGGTTGGTTCCTCTTTTTCAAAAGTTGACGCTTGAATTTCTTGGCTTTTTCAATTGCAGATAAATATCTCTTCATCTTAGGTCTACCACGTTGTTTGCCAATTTCGGGTGGCAGACACACTTGACTAAGTACGTCAGCTGGTGGGATCAAATCTTCATATGTAGGGTTACTAGGTTCTGCGTACGGTGCAACCAAGTAGCCCTTTGTGTAAACAGGATCCACCAGGTTTGCTTCAGCAATTTTCCGAGATTGAGCCACTTTAATTGCGTGCTCACAGGGTATCTTATCGAGATCATATTGCCTACAAGTACAACTCCTCTGCAAAAAAAGTAAGTCTATGAATCAAAACTGAGACAAACGAGAACATGGCAGAAGTGAAAGTCTTTCTTCTCATACCTTTTCTATATCAACCATACAATT